>NW_022681464.1:434304-544416 GCF_009764315.1 Trachypithecus francoisi | reverse complement strand
ATAAAACTAGAAAGTAGCTATTTGTGAAACTACTCTCTTATGTTTAGATTCATCTCACAGAGATAAACCTTTCTTTTAATTCAGAAGGTGGTAAATACTCTTCTGTAGAATCTGTGAAGGGACATTTAGTAGCTTTTTGAAGCCTATGGTGAAAAACTGAATATCCCTAGATAAAATCTAAGAAGAAGCTAGCTGTGAAACTGCTCTGTGATATGTGGCTTTACATCAGAGTGATAAACCTTTCTTTTATTTCAGCAGGTTGGAAACACTCTTCTTGCAGAATCTGCAAAGGTACATTTTAAAGGCCAGTGAGATTTATGGTGAAAAGCAAAATATCCCCACATAAAAAATAGAAAGAAGTTATCTGTGAAAGTGCTTTGTGATGTGTGGGTTCATCTCACAGAGTAAAACCATTCTTTTGATTCAGAAGCTTGGAAACACTCTTTTTATAGAATCTGCACTGGGATGTTTGAGAGCCCATTGAGGCCTATAAAGAAAAATAGAATATCCTCAGATAAAAACTAGAAAGATGCTATCTGTGAAACTGCTTTGTAATATGTGGATTCATCTCAATGTGTTAAAGCTTTCTTTTGTTTCAGCAGGTTGGAAACATTCTTCCTGTAAAATCTGTGGAGGGACAGTTTTGAGTCCATTGAGGCCTACGTTGAAAAACAAAATATCCCCAGATGAAAACTAAACAGAACCTATTTGTGAAACTGCTTTCTGATGTGTGGATTCATCTCACAGAATTAAACCTTTCCTTTGATTCGGCATGTTCTACAAACTTTTCAAGTAGTATCTGTGAATGAACATTTGGGAGCCTATTGTGGCCTATGGTGAAAAACGAAATATCCTCAGATAAAATATAGAAAGAAACTATCTGTGAAACTGCTTTGTGATGTGTGGATTCATCTTACAGAGATAAAGCATTCTTTTGATTCAGCAGTTTAAAAACACTCTTTTTGTAGAATATGTAAAGGGACATTTGAGAGCCCATTTATTTCTACTATGAAAAACCGAATATCCCCAGATAAAAACTATGAAGAAGCTATCCCTGAAACTGATTTTTCCTGTGTGGATTTATGCCACAGAGTTAAAACTTCCTTTGATTCAACAGGTATGAAAATCTCTTCCTGTAGAATCTATGAAGGAACATTTTGAAGCTCATTGAAACCTACAGTGAAAAACCAAATATCCCCAGATAAAAACTAGATGGAAGCTGTCTGTGAAACTGCTATCTGATGGGTGGATTCATCTCACGAAATTAAATTTTTCCTTTGAATCAGCAGGTTGGAAACACTTTCTTGTAGTACCTGTGAATGGACATTTGAAAGCCTATTGTGTCTTATGGAGAAAAACAAAATATCCCCAGATAAAAACTAGAAAGACGCTATCTGTGAAACTGCTTTGTGATGTGTGGCTTAATCTCACAGAGTACAACCATTCTTTAGATTCAGCAGCTTGGAAACCCTCTTTTTATAGAATCGGCAAATGGACATTGGGGAGTCCATTGAGGCCTATAAAGAAAAAATTAATATCCTGAGATAAAAACTAAAAAAAACATTAGTGAAACTGTTTTGTGATATGTGAATTCATCTCATGTGTTAAACCTTTCTTTTGTGTCAGCAGTTTGGAAGCACTCTTGTTGTAGGATCTGCAAAGGAATGTTTGGGAGCCCATTGAGGCCTACTGTGAAAACAGAATATCCCCAGATAAAAACTAAGAAGAAGCTATCTGTAAACTACTTTGTGATGTGTGGATTCATCTCACAGTGTTAAAATTTCTTTTGTTTCAGCAAATTGGAAAAGCTCTTCTTGTTGAATCTGTGAAAGGACATTTGGGGGCCGATTGAGGCCTATGGTGAAAAACGGAATATCCCCAGGTAAAAACTAGAAAGAAGGTACCTGTGAAACTGCTTTCAGATGTGTGGATTCATCTCACAGAGTTTAACCATTCTTTTGATTTGGTAGATTGGAAACACTCTTTGTAGAATCTGAGAAGGGACATTTGGAAGGCCATTAAGTCCTATGGTGAAAACCCGCATATCCACATAAAAACTAAGAAGCAATCTGTTAAACTACTTTGTGATGTGTGGATTCATCTCACATAAGTAAACATTTGTTTTGATTCAGCAAGTTTGAAACACTCTTCTTGTAGTATACGTGAGTGGACATTTGGGAGCCTCTTGAGGCCTATGGTGAAAAACCAAATATCCTGATATTAACTAGAAAGAAGGCATCTGGGAAACTGCATTGTGATGTGTGGATTCATCCCACAGTGTTAAACATTTCTTTTATTTTAGCAGTTTGGAAAAATCTCTTTTTGTAGAACCTGTGAAGGAAATTTTGAGAGACGATTGAGGCCTGTGGTGAAAAACAGAATATCCTTAGAAAAAAACTAGAAAGAAGCTATCTGTGAAATTGCTTTGTGATATGTGAATTCATCACATACTGTTAAAACATTCTTTTAATTCAGCAGGTTGGAAACACTCTTTTTGTAGAATCTGCGAAGGGGCAATTTGGAGCCCATTGTGGTTTAATGTGAGAAACAGAATATCTCCAGATAAATGCTAAGAGGAAACTATCTGTGAAAGTAATTTGTGATGTGTGGATTCATCTCACAGTGTTAAAATTTCTTCTGTTTCAGCAAATTGGAAAAACTCTTCTTGTTGAATCTGTGAAAGGACATTTGGGGGTCATTGAGACCTATGGTGAAAAATGGAATATCCCCAGATAAACACCAGAAAGAAGTTGCCTGTGAAACTACTTTGTGATTTGTGGATTCATTTCACAGAAATAAACCATTCTTTTGATTCAGCAGTTTGGAAACACTCTTTGTAGAATCTGTGAGAGACCATTTTTTAACCCATTGAGGCCTACTATGAAAAACCAAATATTCCCACACAAAAACTGAGAAGCTATGTGTGAAACTGCTTTGTGATGTGTGGATTCATCCTACGGAGTTAAACCTTTCATTTGATTAAGCAGATTAGGAACACTTCTCTTGTAGAATCTATGAAGGGACATTTGGGAGCCCATTGAGACCAATGGTGAAAAATTGAATATACCCAGATAAAGACTAGACAGAAGCTTTCTGTCAAACTGCTTCCTGACATCTGGATTCATCTCAAGGATTTAAATTTTTTCCTTGATTCAGTAGGTTGGAAACACTATTCTTGAAGTATCTGCAAATGGACATTTGGGAGGCTATTGTGGCCTATGTGAAAAACCAAATATCCTCAGATAAAAACTGGAAAGAAGCTATCTATGAAACTGCTTTTTGATCTGTGGATTCATCTCACAGTGTTAAATCTTTCTTTATTTCCACAGATTGGAAACACTCTTCTTGTAGCTTCTACAAAAATACATTTGGGAGACCATAGAAGCACATGGAGAAAAATTGAATATCAACAGAGAAAAACTAAGAAGAATCTATTTGTGAAACTGCTTTCTGATGTGTGGATTCATCTCACAGAGTTATAACTGTTTTTTTGATTTAACAAGTTAGAATCATTCTTCTTGTAGAACATGTGAGGGGACTTTTGGGAGCCCATTGCGGCCTATGGTGAAAAACCGAATACCTCCACATAAAAAATAGAAAGAAATTATCTGTGAAATTGCTTTGTGGTATGTAGATTCATCTCACAGAGTTCAACCTTTCTTTTGATTCAGCAGATTGGAAACACTCTTCTTGTAGAACCTGTGAAGGGACATTTGGGGGTTCCTTGGGGCCTAATATGAAAAACTGAATATCCTCAGATAAAAACTAGAAAGAAGCTATCTCTGAAACTAATTTGTGATATGTGGATTCATCTCACAGAGTTGAACATTTCTTTTTATTCAGCAGGTTTTAAAACGCTCCCCTTGTAGAATCTGTGATGGGACATATTGGAGCCCATTGAGCACTATGGTGAAAAACTGAATATCCACAGATCAAAACTAGAAAGAAGTTATGTGTGAAACTGCTTTCCGATGTGTGGATTCATCTCACGGAATTAAACCTTTCATTTGATTCAGCATCTTGGAAAGACTGTTCATGTAGTATCCACAAATGGACATTTGGTAGCCTATTTTGACTTATGGTATGAAATACCAAATATCCTCAGATGAAAACCAGAAAAAGATACCTGTTAAACTGCTTTCTGATGTATGGATTCATCTCACAGTGTTAAAGCTTACTTTTGTTTCAGCACATTGGAAACTCTCTTCTTATAGCATCTGCAAAAAGACATTTGAAAGACCGCTGAGGCCTATGGTGAAAAACGAACATTGACAGATACAAACTAGAAAGAAGCTACCTGTGAAACTGCTTTTCAACGTGTGAATTCATCTCACAGAGTTAAACTTTTTTTTTTTTTTGATTTAGCAAATTAGAAACCTTCTTCTTGTAGAATCTGTGAAGGGACATTTTAGAATCCATTGCAGCCAATTGTGAAAAACGGAATATTCTCTGATAAAAACTGAGAAAAGCTATCTGTGAAACTGCTTTGTGAGGTGTAGAATACACTAAAAGATCTAAACCTTTCTTTTGATTCACCAAGTTAGAAACACTGTTGTAGTTGAATCTGCAAAAGGGCATTTTGGTGGCCACTGTGGTCAAAGGTGAAAAACCAAATATCCTTAGGTGAGACCCAGATAGAAGCTATCTGTGAAACTGCTTTTTGTTGTGTGGTTTCATTTCACAGTTACATTTTTCTTTTAATTGAACAGGTTGGAAACACTTTTTTTGTGAAATCTGGGAAGGGATATTGGGGAGACCATTGAGGCCTATGGTGAAAAACCACATATCCCCAGATAAAAACTAAGAAGTTATCTGTGAAACTGCTTTGTGGTGTGTGGATTCATCTCACAGAGTTAAACCATTCTTTTGATTCAGCTGGTTGGAAACACTTTTTGTAGGATCTGTGAAGGGACATTTGGAAGCCCAATGAAACCTACTGTGAAAAAATAAATATCCTTAGATTAAAAACTAAGAAGAAGCTATCTGTGAAATTACTTTATGACATGTGGATTCATCTCGCAGAGTTAAACCTTTCTTTTGATTCAGCAGGTTGGAAACACTCTTCTTGTAAAATCTGCAAAAGAACATTTGGGGGCCCATTGAGACCTAAGGTGAAAAACAGAAAATCCCCAGACAAAAACTACAAAGAAGCTACCTGTGAAACTGCCTTGTGATGTGTGGATTCATCTAACAGAGTTAAACTATTCTTCTGACTCAGCAGGTTGGAAAACCTCTTCTTGTAGAATCTGTGAAGGGATATTTGGGAGTCCATTGTGGCCTATGATGAAAAACCATATATCCCTGGATAAAAATTAGAAAGAGTCTAACTGTGAAACACATTCCTGTTGTGTGGATTGATCTCACAGAGATAAATGTTTATTTTGACTCAGCTGGTTTGAAACCCTCTTTCTGTAGTATCTGAGGATGGACATTTGGGCACCTCTTGAGGCCTATGGTGAAAAACAAAATATCCTCAGATAAAAACTAGAAAGAAGGCATCAGTGGAACAGTGTTGTGATGTGTGGATTCAGCTCACAGAAGTAAATCTTTTTTTTTTTTTTTTCTGTTTCATGGGGTTGGAAACAGTCTTGTTGTAGAATATGCAAAGGGACATTTAGAAGGCTGTTCATGCCTATGGTGAAAAACAAAATATCCCCAGAAAAAAACTAGAAAGAAGCTCTCTGTGAAACTGCTATCTGATGTGTGGATTCATCAAAAAGAGTTAAACTATTCTTTTGATTCAGCAGGTTTGAATCACACTTTTTGTAGAATCTGTGAAGGGACATTTGGAGACTAATTGAGGCCTACTGTGAATAACTGAATATTCCCATACAAAAACTAAGAAGAAGCTATCTGTGAAACTGCTTTGTGATGTGTGGATTGATCTTATAGAGTTAAATCTTTCTCTGGATTCAGCAGGCTGAAAACACTCTTCTTATAGAATATGTGAATGGACATTTGGGAGCCAATATCCTCAGTTATAAAGTAGAAAGAAGCTATCTGTAAAACTGTTTTGTGAAGTGTGGTTTCATCTCCCTTACTTAATTTTTTTTTTTTTTTCATTCAGCAGGTTGGAAAGACTCTTCTTGTAGAATCTGCGAAGGGACACTTGGGGACCCCTTGTGGCATACTATGAAGAACCAAATATCCCCAGGTAAAAACTAGAAAGAAGCTATCTCTGAAATTGTTTGGGGATATATGGATTCATCTCACAGAGTTGAACCTTTCTTTTGATTCAGCAGACTGGAAGCACTCTTCTTGTAGAATCTGCATTGGGACATTTGGGAGTCCATTGAAGTGTATGGTGAAAAACAGAATATTTCTAGATCAAAGCTAGAAAGAAGTTATCTGTGAAACTGCTTTCTGATGTGTAGATTCATCTCACAGAGTTAAACGTTACTTTTGATTCAGCAGGTTGAAAACACTCTTCTTGCAGAATCTCTGAAGGGGCATTGCAGAGATCAATGAGGCCTATGCTGAAAAACTGAGTATCCCCAGTTAAAAAGTAGAAAGAAGCTATCTGTGATACTTCTTTGTGATGTGTGGATTCATCTGAAAGAGTTAACCCATTCTTTTGATTCAGCAGGTTGAAAACACTCTTTTTGCAGAATCTGCGCAGGGACATTTTGCAGATCTTTGAGGCCTATGGTGAAAAACCGAATATCCCCAGATAAAAAGTAAGAAGTTATCTGTGAAACTGTTTGTGATGTATGAATTAATCTCACAGAGGTAAACGTTTCTTTTCATTCAGCAGGTTAGAAACACTCTTCTTGTAGTACCTGCAAATGGAAATTTGGGAGCCCATTGAGGCCTATGGTGAAAAACAATATTCTCAGAAATAAAACTAGAAAGAAGGCACCCGTGAAACTGCTTTGTGATGTGTGGATTCATCTTACAGACTTAAAACTTTCTTTTGATTTAACAGGTTGGAAGCACCCTTCTTGGGAAATCTGCAAAGGAACATTAGGGAACCCTTTGAGGCCTATGGTGAAAAAATGTATATCCCCAGATAAATACTAGATCAAAGCTATCTGTGAAACTTCTTTGTGATGTGTGGATTCATCTCACAGAGTTCAACCTTTCTTTTGATGCCACAGGGTAGAAAAACTCTTCTTGTAGAATCTGCGAAGGGACATTTGGGAGCCCACTGCAGCCTGTGGTAAAAAAACAAAAATTCCCAGATAAAAACTAGTAAGAAGCTGTCATTGAAACTGCTTTGTGATGTGTGGATACATCTCACAGAGTTAAACCTTTATTTTGGTTCACCAGGTTAGAAACAGTCTTTTTGTAGAATCTGGGAAGGAACAGTTGGGAGCCCATTAAGGCATATGGTGAAAAACTGAATATCCTTAGATAAAAACTAGAAAGAAGCTCTTTGTGAAACTACTTCGTAATGTGTGGATAAATCTAACAGAGTTAAAACTTTCTTTTGATTCAGCAGGTTGGAAACACTCTTTCTGTAGAATCTGCCAAGGGACATTTGGGTGCCCAATAAAACCCATGGTTAAACATCAACTATCTCCAGATAAAAACTAGAAAGAAGCTCTTTGTGAATCTGCTTTGTGAATTGTGGATTCATCTCCCAGAGTTAAAATTTTGTTTTGATTCAGCAAGTCAGAAACACTCTTATATAATCTGTGAAGAAACATTTGATTGTCCTTTGAGGCCTATGGAAAAAAATGAATATCCCCAGAGAAAAAGTAGAGAGCAGCAGTCTGTGAAACTACTTCATGATATGTGGATTCATCTCACAGAGTTGAACCTTTCTTTTGATTCTGAAGGTTGGAAACACTCTTTTTGTAGAATCTCCAACAAGACATTCGGGAGTCCGTTGAGGCATATGGTGAAACACCAAATATCCCTAGATAAAAACTAGAAAGAAGCCATCTGTGAGACTGCTCTGTGATGTGTTGATTTTTCATACAGCGTTGAAACTTTCTTTAGATTCAGCAGGATGAAAACACTCACTTTGTAGTATCTGCGAAGGGACATGTGGGAGCCAATTGAGATATATGTTTTTGTCTGGGGATTTTTTTATCTACAGAGCTTCTTTTTAGTTTTTATGTCCCTCTGCAGATTCTACAAAAAGAGTATTTCCAACCTGTTTAATCAAACGAAAGTTTAACTGTGTGAGATGAAAAACCAAACATCCACAGATAAAAGCAAGAAAGAAGCGATCACTGTAACTGCTTTGTGATGTGTGTTTTAAATCTCACAGATTTAAAACTTTATTTTGATTAAGCTAGTTGAAAACTCTTTTTGTAAATTCTGCAAAGGGACATTTGGGAGCCCATTGAGGCATATGGTGAAAAACTGAGTATCCACAGATAAAAACTAGAAAGAATGTATCGGTGAAACTGCTTTGTTATGACTGCATTCATCTCACAGAGTAAAACCTTCACCTTCATTCAGCAAGTTGGAAACACTTTTTTTGTAGAATCTAGGAAGAGACATTTTAGAGGCCACTGAAGTCAAATGTGAAAAGACAAATATCCCCATACAAAAATTAGAATGAAGCTATCTGTGAAACTGCTTTGTGATGTGTGGATTCATCTCACAGAGATAAATCTTCTTTCACTTCAGAAAATTGGAAGCACACTTCTTGTTGAATCTGCCAAGGGATGTTTGGGAGTCCTTTGAGGACTATGGTGAAAAACAAAATATTCCCAGATAAAAACTAGAAAGAAGGTGTTGGTGAAACTGCTTTGTGATGTGTGGATTCATCTCAACAGTTAAACTTTCATTTGATTAAACAGGTTGGAAATACTCTTTTTCTAGAATCTGCAGAGGGATATAAAAACTAAAAAGAAGCTCTGTAGATAAAAAAAAAATCCCCAGATAAAAAGTAGAAACAATCTATATGTGAAACTACTTTGCAATTGGTTGATTCATCTCACAGATGTAAACCATTCTTTAGATTCAGCAGTTTGGAAACTTTTTCTTTAGAATTTGTGAAGGGGTATATGGGAGCCCATTGAGGCCTATGATGAAAAACCGAATATCCTCAGATAAAAATTAGAAAGAAGGTATCAGTGAAACTGCTTTGTGCTGTGTGGATTCACCTCACAGTGTTAAACTTTTCTCTCAGCAAGTTGATACAACTCTTCTTGTAGAATCTGTGAAGGAATATTTTGGTTACCCTTTTGGCATATGGTGAAAAACTGAATATCCTCAAACCGAATATCCTCAGATGAAAACTAGAAAGAAGCTACCTGGTAAACTACTTTGTGACGTCTGGATTCATCTCACAGAGATAAACCATTCTTATGATTCAGCAGATTGGAAAACATCTTCTTGTAGAGTCTGTGAAGGGGCATTTGGGAGCCAATTGAGGTCTATGTTGAAAAACCATATATCCCCGGAAAAAAAGTAGAAAGAAACTTACTGTGAACCTTCTTTCTGTTGTGTGGATTCATCTCACAGAGGTAAACGTTTCTTTTGATTCAGCTGGTTTAAATCACTCTTTTTGTGGTATCTGCAAATGGATATTTCGGTGCCTATAGAGGCCTATGGTGAAAAACCGAATATCCTCAGATAAAAGCTAGAAAGAAAGCATCTGTGAAACTATTTTTTGATGTGTGGGTTCATCTCACAGAGTTAAACCTTTTTTTTGTTTGTTTGTTTCAGGAGGTTGGAAATAGTCTTGTTGTAGCATATGTGAAGGCACATTTCATAGATGATTCATGCCTACGGTTAAAAACAAAATATCCCCAGATAAATTCTAGAAAGAAGCCATTGGTGAAACAGATTTGTGATGTGTGGATGCATCTCACAGAGTTAAGCCATTCTTTTGGTTCAGCAGTTTGGAAACACTCTTCTTGTAGAGTCTGCAAAAGGATATTTGGGAACTCATTGAGGCCTATAGTGAAAAATGGAATATCCCCAGAAAATAACTAGGAAGAAGGTATCTGTGAAATGGCTATCTGATGTGTGGATTCACTGAAAAGTTAAATCATTCTTTTGATTCAGCAGGTTTGTAACACACTTTTTGAAGAATCTGTGAATGGACATTTGGGAGCCCATTTAGGCCTACTGTGAAAAACAGAATATTCCTAGATGAAAACTAAGAGGAAGCTACCTGTGAAACTGCTTTGTGGTGTGTGGGTTCATCTCACAGAGGTAAACTTTTCTCTGGATTCAGAAGGATGGAAACACGATTTTTCTAAAATCTGTGAAGGGTCATTTGGGAGCTTATTGAGGCCAATGTTAAAAAATGGAATATCCTCAGACAAAAACTCGAAAGAAGTTATTTGTGAGACTACTTTCTGAAAGGTGGATTTATCTCACAGAATTGAACCATTCCTTTGATTCAGGAGGTTGAAAAGCCTCTTCTTGTAGAATCTACAGAAAAATATTTGTGAGTTCATTGATGCCAATGGTGAAAAACCAAATATCCCCAAATAAAACCTAGAAGGAAGCTATCTGCGAAGCTACTTTGTGATAGGATAATTCATCTCACAGAGTTGAACCATTCTTTTGATTCAGCAGATTGGAAACACTCTTTTTGTAGAGTTTGCGAAGGGACATTTGGGAGCCCATTGAGGTCTATGGTGAAAAACCAAATATCCACAGATAAAAACTAAAAAGAAGATATCTGTGAAACTGTTTTTGATATGTGGATACATCTCAGAGGTAAACGTTTCTTTTGATTCAGCAGGTTCAAAACACTCCTTTTGTAGAATCTGTGAAGGGACATTTGGGAGCCCATTGAGGCCTATGGTGAAAAATCAAATATCCTCAGATAAAAACTAGAAAGTAGCTATCTGTGAAATGGTTTTGTGATATGAGGATTCATCTCACAGAGGTGAACCTTTCTTTTGATTCAGCAGATTGGAAACACTTTCTTTTTAGAATCTGTGAAGGGACATTAGGGAGCCCATTGTGGCCAATGAGGAAAAAACAAATATCCCCAGATAAAAACGAGAAAGACGCTATCTGTGAAACTGCTTTGTGGTGTGTGAATTCAATTCACAGAGTTAAAGCTTTCTTTTGATTCAGCAGGTTGGAAACATTCTCCTTGTAGAATGTGTGAAGGGACTCTGTGAGATGAATGCACACTTTGTAAACTGGTTTTGCACATAACTTCCTTCTAGTTTTTATCATGAAATATTCACTTTTTTGCCATTGGCCTCAGTGAGATCCAAAATGTCCATGTATAGAGTGGGAAAAACAGTGTTTCCAAACAGCTGAATGAAAAGAAAATTTAACTCTGTGAGATGAATGCACACATCACAAAGAAGTTTCTCAATGAGTTTCTTTCTAGATTTTAATTGAAGATATTTTCTTTTTCACCAGAGGCCTCAATGTGCTCCCAAATATCCCTTTGCAGATTCTACAAAAACAGTATTTCCAAACTGCTGAATCAAGAGAAAGGTTTAACTCTCTGAGATGAATTCACACATCAAAAAGCGGTTTCTCAGATAACTTCCTTCTACTTTTTATCCTGGTATATTCGATTTATTGACATTGGCATCAATGAGCTCCCTAATTTCCATTTTCAGAATGGAGAGCACCAGCATGTCCAAACTGCTGAATCAAAAGAAAGGTTTAAATCTGGAAGATGAATAGACACATCACAAAGCAGTTTCTCAGAAAGCTTCTTTCCGGTTTTTAACTGAAGATATTTTCTTTTTCATCTTAGGCCTCAATATGCTCTCAAATATCCCTTTGCATATTCTACAAAAACCGTGTTTCCAAACTGCTGAATCAAAAAAAAAAGGTATAACTCTGTGAGATTAATGCACACATCACAAAGACATCTCTCAGATAGCATCCTTCCAGTTTTTATCTTAGGATATTCGATTTTTCACCATTGGTCTCAATGAGATCCCAAGTGTCCATTTGCAGAGTACACAAAACAGTGCTTCCAAACTGCTGAATGAAAATAAAGTTTGATTCTGTGAGATGAATGCACATATCACAAAGCGGTTCCTCAGATAGCTTTCTTCTAGGTTTTACCTGGGATATTCACTTTTTTGCCATTGGTCTCAATGAGCTCCCAAATGTCCATTCACAAAAAGGACAGAAACAGAGTTTCCAAACAGCTGAATCAAAAATAAGGTTTACCTCTGTGAGATGAATGCAACATCAAATAGCAGTTTATCAGAGAGCATCCTTCTTGTTTTTACCTGGATATTCACTTTCTCACCATTGGCCTCAGTGAGCTCCAAATGTTCATTCACAGAAAGGAAAACAACAATGTTTCCAAAATGCTGAATCAAAATAAACGTTTACCTCTATGAGATGAATGAATATATCAGAAAGAAGTTTCTTAGAAAGCTTCTTTGTTGTTTTTATCTGAAGATATTTTCTTTTTCACCATAGGCCTCAAAGAGCTCCCAAATATCCCTTCACAGATTCTACAAAAACAGCGTTTCCAAGCTGCTGAATGGAAAAGAAGTTTTAACCCTGTGACATGAATGTACGCATCACAAAGTGATTTCTCAGATGGTTTCCTTCTGGTTTTATCCTGGCATATTCCCTTTTCTGCCATTGGCCTCAAGAGATCCCAAATGACCACTCGCAGAATGGACAAAAATTGTGTTCCCAAAATGCTGACTCAAAAAAGGGTCTAACTCTGTGAGATGAATGCACACATCACAAAACAGTTTCTCAGAAAGCTTCTTTCTAGTTTTTATCTGAAGAAAGTTCCATTTTTACCTTAGACTTCAATACGCTCTGAAATATCCCTTTGTATATTTTACACAAAGAGTGTTTCCACACCACTCAATGAAAGGAAAAGTTTAACTATGTGAGAGGAATGCACACTTCAAAAAGCAGTTTCACAGAAATCTTCTCTCCAGTTTTCATCTGAAGAAAATTGTTTTTCACCATAGGCCTTAATGAATTCTCAAATATCCTTTTCCATATCCCATAAAGACAGTGTTAACAAACAACTCAATGAAAAGAAAGGTTTATCTTTGTGAGATGAAAGCACACATCTCAAACCAGTTTCTCAGAAAGCTTCTTTCAAGTTTTTATCTGAAGATACTTCCATCTTCACCTTAGGCTTCAAAACGCTCTGAAATATCCCTTGGTAGATTTTACATGAGCAGTGTTTCCACCCTGCTGAATGAAAACAAAGGTATAACTCTATGAGAGTAATGCACACCTCACAAAGCAGAGTCTTAGAAAGCTACTCTCCAGTTTTTATCTGAAGATATTCCCTATTTCACCATAATCCTGAAAGCATTCCCAAATATCCTTTTGCAGATACCACAAAAACAATGTTACCAAACTGCTCAATGAAAAGAAAGGTTTAACTCTATGAGATGAATTCACACATCACAAAGCAGTTTCTTAGAAAGTTTCTAGTTTTTATCTGAGGATATTTCCATTTTCATCATAGGCTTCAACACGCTCCCAAATATCCCCTCTTTGATTTCACAGAAAGCCGTGATTCCAAACTGCTCAATCAAAAGGAAGGTTTAACTCTATGGGATGAATGCACACATCAGAAAGCAGTTTTTCAGATAACTTCTTTTCAGTTTTCATCTAAAGATATTTCCTTGTCCACCATAGGCCTCAATGCGCCCCAAAATATCCCTTCACAGATCCGTCAGAGTTGCCAAACTGTGCAATGTAAAGAAAGGTTTAATTCTGTTAGATGAATGCACACATCACAAAGTAGTTTCTCAGAAAACTTCCTTCTAGTTTTTATCTGAAGACAGTTCCATTTTTATCTTAGGCTTCAATGTGCTCCAAAATATCCCTTTGTAAATTTTACAGTGTTTCCACACCACTCAATGAAATGAAAGGCTTAACTCTGTGAGAGACATGCACACTTCACAAAGCAGTATCTCATAAAGCTTCCCTCCGGTTTTTATCTGAAGATATTTCCTTATTCACCATAGGCCTCAATGTGATCCCATATATCCCCTTGCAGATTCCACAAAACCAGTGTTACTAATCTGCTGAAAGAGAAGAAATGTTTAACTCTGTCAGATGAATTCACACATCACAAAGCAGTTTCTCAGAAAACTTCTTTCCAGTTTTCATCTGAAGATATCTCCTTTTTCACCATAGGCCTCAATGCGCTGCCAAATATACCATTGCAGATTCCACGAACACAGTGTTACAAAACTGCTCAAAAAAAGAAAGGTTTAACTCTATGAGATGAATTCACACATCGCAAAGAAGTTTCTCAGAAAGCTTCTTTCTAGTGTTTATCTGAGGATATTTCCTTTTTCACCATAGGCATCACTGCGCTCCCAAATATCCCTTGTCAGATTCCACAAACACAGCGATTCCAAACTGCTCCCTTGAAAGAAAGGTTTAACCCTATGAGATTAATGCCCACATCTCAAAGCAGTTTCTCAGAAAGCTTCTTTCCAGTTTTCATCTGAAGATATTTCCTTGTTCACCGTAGGCCTCAGTACGCCCCCAAATATCCCTTCACAGATTCTTCAAAGACAGGGTTTCCAAAGTGTGCCATCTAAAGAAACGTACAACTCTGTGAGATGAATGCACACATCACAAAGCAGTTTCTCAGAAAGCTTCTTTCTAGTTGTTATATGGAGATATTTCCTTCATCACCAAAGACTTCAATGCACTCTGAAATAATATCTTTGTAGATTTTACAAAGTGTCTCCACACTGCTCAATGAAAAGAAAGATATAGCTCAATGAGACAAATGAACACATCAAAAAGCAGTTTCTCAGAAAGTTTCTTTGCAGTTTTCATCTCAAGATATATCCTTTTTCACTATAGGACTCAATGAGTTCCTGAATATCCCTTTGCAGATTCCACAAAGATGGTGTTCCAAAACTGCTCAATGAAAAGAAAGGTTTAACTCTATGGGATGAATGCACGTATCACTAGCAGTGTCTCAGAAAACTTCTTTCTAGTGTTTATCTGAGGATATTTCCTTGTTCACCATAGGCATTAATGCATCCCCAAATGTCACTTCATGGATTGGTCACACACAGTGTTTTCAAACTGTGCAATATAAAGAAAGGTTTATCTCTGTAAGATAAATGCACACATCACAAACCAGTTTCTTAGAAAGCTTCTTTCTAGTTCTTATCTGAAGATACTTTCAACTTCAGCTTAGGCTTCAAAGCACTCCAAAATATCCCTGTGCAGATTTTACACAAACAGTGTTTCCACACTGCTTAATGAAAACAAACGTATAACTCTGTGACAGGAATGTGTACCTCAGAAAACAGGCTCTCAGAAAGCTTCTCTCCAGTTTTTGTCTGAAGATACTTCCTTTTTCACCATAGGCCTCAAAGAGTTCTCAAATGTCCCTTTGCAGATAACACAAAAACAATGTTACCAAAGTGCTCATTGAAAAGAAAGGTTTAACTCTGTGAAATGAATTCACACATCACAAAGCAGATTCTCGGAAAGCTTCTTTCTAGTTTTTATCTGAGGATATTTCCATATTCACCATAGGCTTCAATGTGCTCTCAAATATTCCCTCTTTGATTTCACAAAAAGAGTAATTCAAAACTGCTCAATCAAAAGATATGTTAAACTCTATGAGATGAATGCACACATCTCAAAGCAGTTTCCCGGAAAGCTTCCTTCCACTTTTCACCTGAAGATATTTCCTTGTTCACTGAAGGCCTCAATGAGCCCCAAAATGTCCCTTCGTGGATTTGACAGAGTTTCCAAACTGCACAATGTAAAGAAAGGTTTAACTCTGTGAGATGAATGAGCACATCACAAAGCAGTTTCTCAGAAAGCTTCTTTCTAATTTTTATCTGAAGATACTTCCATCTTCACCTTAGGATTCAATGTGCTCCAAAATGTCCCTTTGTAAAATTTAAACAGTGTTTCCACACTGCTCAATGAAAAGAAAAGTATAACTCGGGAGAGGAATGCACACATAACAAAGCAGTTTCTCAGAAAGTTTCTCTCCAGTTTTTATTTGAATATATTTCCTTTTTCAACATGTGCTTCAATGCACTCCCAAATATCCCTACTCAGATTCCACAAAATCAGTGATTTCAAACTGCTCAATCAAAAGAAATGTTTAACTCTATGAGGTGAATGTCCACATCACAAAGCAGTTTCTCAGAAAGTTTCTTTCCGATTTTCATCTGAAGATGTTTCCTTGTTTGCCTTAATATGCCCCCAAATTTCCCTTCATGGTTTCATCAAAGACAGAGTTTTCAAACAGCACAATGTAAAAAGAAAGGTTTAAGTCTGTGAGATGAATGTGAACATCACAAAGCAGTTTCTCAGAAAGCTTCTTTCTAGTTTTTATCTGAAGATAGTTCCTTCATCATTTAGGCCTCAGTGTGCTCTGAAATATCCCTTGGTAGATTTTACACAAACCGTGTTTCCACACTGTTCAATGAAAATAAAGGTATAAATCTGTGAGAGGAATGCATGCATCACAAAGCAGTTTCTTGGAAGCTTCTTTCAAGTTTTTGTCTGAGGATATTTCCTTTTTTACCTGAGGATTCAATGCACTCTGAAATATCCCTGTGTAGATTTTACACAAAAAGTGTTTCAACACTGCTCAATGAAAAGTAAGGTATAACTCTGTGAGAGGAATGCACACAATGCAAAACAGTTTATCAGAAAGCTTCTCTCCAGTTTTTAATTGAGATATTTCCTTTCTCACTATAGGCCTCAATGTGCTCGTGAATATCCCTTTGAAGATGCCATAACACAGTGTTACCAAACTGCTTAATGAGAAGAAACTTTTGACACTGTCAGATGAATTCACACATCACAAAGCAGTTTCTCGGAAAACTACTTTCTAGTTTTTGTCTGAGGATATTTCCTTTTCTACCATAGGCTTCAATGTGCTCTCAAATATCCCTTCTCAGATTCCACAAAATCAGTGATTTCAAACTGCTCAATCAAAAGAAATGTTTAACTCTATGAGATGAATTCCCAAATCACAAAGCAGTTTCTTAGAAAGCTTCTTTCCAGTTTTCATGTGAAGGTATTCCTTGTTCATGGTAGACCTCAATGTGCCCCCAAATGTACCCTCATGGATTTGTCAGTTTCCAAACTGCACAATGTAAAGAAACATTTAACACTATGAGATGAATGCACACATCACTAAGCAGTGAATCAAAAAGCTTCTCTCCAGTTTCTATCTGAAGAGATTTCCTTTTAAAACATAGGCCTCAATGCGCTCCCGCATATACCTTTACACATTTCACAAAAACAGTATTACCAAACTTCTCAATGAGAAGAAACATTTAACTCTGTCAGATGAATTCACACATCACAAAGCAGTTTCTCGGAAAGCTTCTTTCTAGTTTTTTTCTGATCATGTTTCCTTTTTCACCATAGCCTTCAATGCGCTTGCACATATTCTCTCTCATATTCCACAAAAATTGTGATTGCAAACTGCTCAGCTTCTTTGGATCCAGCAGTTTGGAAACACGGTTTTTGTAAAATCTGTGAAGGATATTTGGGAGTGCATTGAGGCCTGTGGTGAAAAAGAAAATATCTTTACATAAAATTTAGAAAGAAGATCATTGAGAAAGTGCTTTGTGATGTGTGCATTCATCTCACAGAGTCCAACTTTTCTTTTCAATCAGCTGTTTGGAATCACTATTCTTTCCATTCTAGGAATGGACATTTGGGAGTTCATTGAGGTCAATGGTGAAAAAGCGAATATCCTACAACAAAAACTAGAAGATGGCTATGTGCGAACCCAGCTTGTGAAGTGTGCATTCATCTTGCAGAGTTAAACCTTTATTTTCTTTAAGCAGTTTGGAAACACTGTTTTTGTAGAATCTGCAAATGGAAATTTGGAAACTCATTGAGGCCAACGGTGAAAAATCGAATACCCCAGAATGAAAACTGGGAGGAATCTATCTGAGAAACTGCATTGTGATGTCTGTATTCATCTCACAGAGTTAGACATTTCTTTTGATTCGGTATTTGGGAAAAATGGTTTTTGTCCATTCTACGAGTGGACATTTAGGAGCTCATTGAGGATATTGGTGAAAAAGGGAGTATACCAGGATAAAAATGAGAAGGAAGCTATCTGAAAAACTCCCTTGTGTTGTACGCATTCATCTTGCAGAATTAAACCATTCTATTCATTCAGCAGTTTGGAAACACTGTTTTCCTAGAATCTACGAAGGGATATTTGGGGTGCCTTGAGGACTATGGTGAACAAGGAAATATCTTCAGATGAAAACTAGAAAGATGCTTTCTAAGACACTGCTTTGTGATATATGCATTCATCTCAAAGACTTAAAATTTCTTTTGATTGAGCAGTTTAGAATCACTGCTTTTGTGGAATCTGAGAAGGGATATTTGGGAGCACATAGAAGCCTATTATGATAAAGGAAATACACTCAGATAAAAACTAGAAAGAAGCTTTCTGAGAAACTGTCTTGTGATGTGTGAATTCATCTCATATTTACACCTTTATTTTCATGGAGCAGTTTACTAACACTGTTTTCATAGAATCTGCAATGGGATATTCGGGAGTGCATTGAGGCCTATGGTGAAAAAGGAAATGTTCTCAGATAAAAACTGGAGACAAGCTTTCTAAGAAATGATTCATGATGTGTGCATTCATCTCATAGAGTTAAATCTTTCTGTTGAGGGAGCAGTTTTGCATCAATGTTCCTGGAGAATCTGAGAAGGGATAATTTGGGTACCATTGTAGCCTTTGGTGACAAAGGAAATATCCTCAGATAAAAACTAGAAAGAAGCTTTCTGAGAAACAGCTTTGTGATGTGTGAATTCATCTCACACAGTTACACAATTCTTTTCATAGAGCAGTTTGGTAGCACTGTTTTGGGGGAATCTGAGAAGGGATATTTTGGATTGCATTGAAGCATATGGTGGCAAAGGAAATATTCTCAGATAAAAACTAGAAAGAAGCTTTCCAAGAAACTGATTTGTGATGTTTGAATTCCTCTCACAGAGTTAAAACTTTATTTCCATTGAGCATCTTGGTAACACTGTTTTTGTGGAATCTGCAAAGGGATATTTGGGAGCACATTGAGGCCTATAGTGATAAAGGAAATATCTTCAGATGAAAACTGGAAAGAAGCTTTCTGAGAAACTGCCTTGTGATGTGTTCATTCATCTCATAGAGTTATACTTCTCTTTCCATTGAGCAGTGTGGAAACACTATTTGTGTAAAATCTACAAAGGGGTATTTCAGAGCACATTGAGGCCTACAGTGAAAAAAGAAATGTCCTCAGATAAAAACTAGAAAGAAGCTTCCTGAGAAACTGCTTGGTGATGTGCAAATGTGTTTTACAGTGTTAAAGGTTTCTTGTCATTCAGCAGTTTGGTAACACTGTTTTTGTGGAATCTGCAAAGGGATGTTCAGGAGCACATCGAGGTCTATGGTGAAAAAGGAAATTATCTTCAGATAAAAACTGGACAGAACTTTTCTGATAAACTGCTTTGTGATGTGTGCATTCATCTCAGAGAGTTAAACTTTTTTTTACATTGCACAGTTTGGAAACTGTCTTTGACCAATCTGCAAAGGGACCTTTAGGGGTGCATTGAGGCCTGTGGTGAACAAAAAATATCTTCAGATGAAAAGTAAAAAGAAGCTTTCTGAGTAACGGCTTTGTGACGTGTCCATTCACGTTATAGTGTTAAAGCTTTCTTTTGATTTAGCTGTTTGGAGTCACTGTTTTTGTTGAATCTGAGAGAGGATATTTGGAAGCACATTGAAGCCTATGGTGAAAAAGGAAATATCCTCTGATAAAAACTAGAAAGAAGCTTTCCAAGAAACTGCTTTGTGATATGTGCATTCCTCTCAAAGATTATTCCTTTCTTTTCATTCAGCAGTGTGGTAACACAGTTTGTGTGAAATCTACAAAGGGATAATTTGGAGTGCATTGAAGAATAAGGTGAAGTTGGAAGTATCTTTAGATAAAAACGAGAAAGAAGCTTTCTGAGAAACTGCCTTGTGATATGTGCATTCATCTCACAAATTTAAACGTTTCTTTACATTGCACAGCTTGGAAATGCTGTCTTTGATGAATCCGTGATGGAACATTTTGGAAGCATTGAGGCCTACAGTGAACAAGGAAATATCATCAGATCAACACTAGAAAGAAGCTTTCTGAAAAACTTCGTTGTGATATGGGCATTTGTCTCATAGAGTTAAAGCTTTCTTTTGATTGAGCAGTATGGAATCACTATTTTTGTGGAATCTGAGAAGGGATATTAGGCAGTGCATTCATGCCTATGTTGTAAAATGAAATAGCCACAGAAGAAAACTAGAGAGAAACTGCATTATGATGTGTGAATTCATTCTCACAGAGTTAAACCTTTCTTTTCATTGTGCAGTTTGTTAACACTGTTTTTGTGGCATCTGCAAAGGGATATTCAGTAGTGCATTGAGGCCTATGGTGAAAAAGGAAATACCTTCAGAAGAAAACTGGAAAGAAGCTTTCTGAGAAACTTCTTTGTGATGTGTCCATTCATCTCATAGGATTATACCTCTATTTTCATTGAGCAGTGTAGAAACACTGTTTGTGTAAAACCTACAAAGGATATTTCAGAGCACATTGAAGCCTAAGGTGATGAAAGAAATATCTTCATATAAAAACTGGAAAGAAACATTCCGAGAAAATGCAATGTGATGTGTGCATTCCTTCCACACAATTAAACCAAACTTTTTATTATGCTATTTGGTAACACTGCTTTTGTGGAATCTGAAAAGGGATATTCCAGAGGTCATTGAGGTCTATGGTGAAAATGGAAATATCTTCAGATGAAAACTGGAAAGAAGCTTTCAGAGAAATTGCTTTGTGATGTGTGCATTCATCTCATAGACTTAAACCTATCTTTTGATTGAGACATTTGGAATCACTGTTTTTGTGGAATCTGAGAAGTGGTACTTTATCCTATGATGAAAAGAGAAATATCGACAGATAAAAATTAGAAAGAAGCTTTCTGAGAAGCTGCTTTGTGATTTGTGAATTCAACTCACACAGTTAAACCTTTCCTTTCGTTGCTCTGTTTGAAAGCTCTGTCTTTGAGGAATCCATGAAGGTACATTTGAGGGCGCATTGAGGCCCATGGTGAAGAAGGAAATATCTTCAGATGAAAACTGGAAAGAAGCTTTCTGAGAAACTACTTTGTGATGTGTGCATTCCTGTCACTGAGCTATACCTTTCTTTAATTGAGCAGTGTTGAAACACAGTTTGTGTAAAACCTACTGAGGTGTATTTTGGAGCGCATTGAAGCTTAAGGTGAAGATCAAATAATCTTCGATAAAAACTATAAAGATGCTTTCTGAGAAAATGCTTTCTGATATATTCAATCATCTTCTAGAGGTAAACCTTTCTTATGATTGAGCTGTTTAGAATCACTGTTTATGTCAAATGTGAGAAACGATATTTGGGAGCACATTGAATCCTATGATGAAAAAGGAAATATCCTCAGATAAAAACTAGAAAGAAGCTTTCCGAGAAACTGCCTTGTGATATGTGAATACATCTCACAGAATTAAACCTTTGTTTTCATTTAACAGTGTTGTAACACTGGTTTTGTGGAATCTGCAAAGGGATATTCAGGAGCGCATTGAGGCTGATGGTGAAAAAGGAAATATCTTCAGATGAAAACTGGAAAGAAGCTTCCTGAGACACTGGTTTCTGATATGTGCATTCATCTCTTAAAGTTATACCTTTCTGCATTCCTGGGGAGGACTGCCGCTCGTTCGGACGTCTTTCCTATCGCTGGAGGAGACGTCCCGGCTCTCCGGGAAGGCGGCTGCGGTGACAAAATGAAGATATTCGTGGGCAACGTCGACGGGGCGGATACGACTCCAGAGGAGCTGGCAGCCCTCTTTGCGCCCTACGGCACGGTCATGAGCTGCGCCGTCATGAAACAGTTCGCCTTTGTGCACATGCGCGAGAACGCGGGCGCGCTGCGCGCCATCGAAGCCCTGCACGGCCACGAGCTGCGGCCGGGGCGTGCGCTCGTGGTGGAGATGTTGCGCCCAAGGCCTCTTAATACTTGGAAGATTTTCGTGGGCAATGTGTCAGCTGCATGCACGAGCCAGGAACTGCGCAGCCTCTTCGAGCGCCGCGGACGCGTCATCGAGTGTGACGTGGTGAAAGACTACGCGTTTGTTCACATGGAGAAGGAAGCAGATGCCAAAGCCACAATCGCGCAGCTCAACGGCAAAGAAGTGAAGGGCAAGCACATCAACGTGGAACTCTCCACCAAGGGTCAGAAGAAGGGGCCTGGCCTGGCTGTCCAGTCTGGGGACAAGACCAAGAAACCAGGGGCTGGGGATATGGCCTTCCCTGGAACTGGTGGCTTCTCTGCCACCTTCGACTACCAGCAGGCTTTTGGCAACAGCACTGGTGGCTTTGATGGGCAAGCCCGTCAGCCCACACCACCCTTCTTTGGTCGCGACCGCAGCCCTCTGCGCCGTTCACCTCCCCGAGCCTCTTATGTGGCTCCTCTGACGGCCCAGCCAGCTACCTACCGGGCCCAGCCGTCAGTGTCACTGGGAGCTGCCTACAGGGCCCAGCCTTCTGCCTCTTTGGGTGTTGGCTATCGGACTCAGCCCATGACAGCCCAGGCAGCCTCTTACCGCGCTCAGCCCTCTGTCTCCCTTGGGGCTCCATACAGGGGCCAGCTGGCTAGTCCTAGCTCCCAGTCTGCTGCAGCTTCTTCACTCGGCCCCTATGGTGGAGCCCAGCCCTCGGCCTCGGCCCTTTCCTCCTATGGGGGTCAGGCAGCTGCGGCTTCTTCGCTCAACTCCTATGGGGCTCAGGGTTCCTCCCTTGCCTCCTATGGTAACCAACCATCCTCTTACGGCGCCCAGGCTGCCTCTTCCTATGGGGTTCGTGCAGCTGCTTCTTCCTACAACACCCAGGGAGCAGCTTCCTCCTTAGGCTCCTACGGGGCTCAGGCAGCCTCCTATGGGGCCCAGTCTGCAGCCTCCTCACCAGTTTATGGAGCCCAGGCAGCTTCTTACAATGCCCAGCCCTCGGCCTCTTACAATGCCCAGTCTGCCCCATATGCTGCACAGCAGGCTGCTTCCTACTCTTCCCAACCAGCTGCCTATGTGGCGCAGCCAGCTACAGCTGCTGCCTATGCCAGCCAGCCAGCAGCCTATGCCGCACAAGCCACTACCCCAATGGCTGGCTCTTATGGGGCCCAGCCGGTTGTCCAGACCCAGCTGAATAGTTACGGGGCCCAAGCATCCATGGGCCTCTCAGGCTCCTATGGAGCTCAGTCGGCTGCTGCGGCCACTGGCTCCTATGGTGCCGCAGCAGCCTACGGGGCCCAACCTTCTGCCACCCTGGCAGCTCCTTACCGCACTCAGTCGTCAGCCTCATTGGCTGCTTCCTATGCTGCCCAGCAGCATCCCCAGGCTGCTGCCTCCTACCGCGGTCAGCCAGGCAATGCCTACGATGGGGCAGGTCAGCCGTCTGCAGCCTACCTGTCCATGTCCCAGGGGGCCGTTGCCAACGCCAACAGCACCCCGCCGCCCTATGAGCGTACCCGCCTCTCCCCACCCCGGGCCAGCTACGACGATCCCTACAAAAAGGCTGTCGCCATGTCGAAAAGGTATGGTTCCGACCGGCGTTTAGCCGAGCTCTCTGATTACCGCCGTTTATCAGAGTCGCAGCTTTCGTTCCGCCGCTCGCCGACAAAGTCCTCGCTGGATTACCGTCGCCTGCCCGATGCCCATTCTGATTACGCACGCTATTCGGGCTCCTATAATGATTACCTGCGGGCGGCTCAGATGCACTCTGGCTACCAGCGCCGCATGTAGGGCCATCCTGGGATGGGGTACCACAGGGCGGGAGGGAGAAAAGAGGTGGGTAGGGTTACAGATCCAGGTTATAACTACTCTGGCCCATACCTTTCCTGGTTGTGGTTTTTCATCCCCTCTACCATGTGGGCCTTCCCCAGGAGATGATCCTTTTGAGTGTTCGGCAGTAACCTACTTTGTTCCTTCGCCTCAGCAGCAAATCTTGCTACTGGCTCTAGATCTGCGGTTTTCCCTCTACCCTGCCTCCCGTCTCCCCAGAATGGGAATTTCTTTTATGTTTTTATTTTTTTTCCTGGCTCCTTTTTATTTTTGTGCGCGATATTTAAGGTCATCTGGATGGGGAAGCAACCTGCAGCTGAGGTCGCCGGCGCCTTTTTCTTTTTAGATGGGAAGGAGGCCAGGAAAGGGTTAGCTTAACCATTTCCTATGCGCCAAGCTGTGCCAGCAGTCCAGGGTACCCTGACTGTCCCTCTGTAGACTGTTGAGACTGAGTTCCTGTTGGGACAGTCAGTTGGCATGTATCCAAGTCCCTGCTGACCACTAATGTTCTAGCTGATGGTGAGCGGCACAGTCTCACTTCCCCATCTCCCCAAGTAGGTGGTGTTAGAAAACCTTAATTTTTTTTCCCTTTTGTATGGACTACAAATAAAACTTGGGGCAATTTGCAGTTTGGAAAAAAAAAAAATAAAGTTATACCTTTCTTTCATTGAGCACTGTGGAAATACTGTTTGTGTAAAATATACGGAGGGACATTTCTCAGCACAGTGCAGCCTATGGTGAAAAAGGAAATATCCTCAGATAAAAACTAGAAAGAAGCTTTCTGAGGAACTGCTTTGTGATATATGAATTTACCTGACACAGTTAAACATTTCTGCTCATTGAGCAGTTTGGGACCACTGTATTTGTGGAACCAGCAAAGGGACATTTGGGAGATAATTGAGGCCTATGGTTATAAAGGAAATATCTTGAGATAAAAACTGGACAGAAGGTTTCTGAGAAACTGCTTTGTGATGTGTGCATTCTTCTCACAGGGTTATACCTTTCTCCTCATTGAGGAGTGTGGAAACACTGTTTCTTTAAAATCTCAAAGTGATATATCAGAACACATTGAAGGCTAAGTGGAAGAACTATCTTCGGGTAAAAACTAGAAAGAACCTTCCTGAGAAACTGCTTTGTGACGTGTGCATTCATCTCAAAGTGTTAACCTAACTTTACATTGTGCAGTTTGGGAACACTATTTCTGTGGAATCTACATAGGGATATTAAGGAGAGCATTGAGACCAATGGTGAAAAAGGAAATGTCTTCAGATGAAAACTGGAAAGAATCTTTTGAGAAACTGCTTTGCAATGTGTGCATTCATCTCCCAGAGTTATACCTCTCCTTTCATTGAGCAGTGTGGAAACACCGTTTGTGTAAAATCTACAAAGGGATATTTTGGAGTGCTTTTAAGCCTATGTTGATAAAGGAAATGGATAAAAACTAGAAAGAAGCTTTCCGAGAAACTGCTTTGTGATGTGTGAATTACTCACACAGAGTTAAACCTTTCTTTCATTGAGCAGTTTGTTAACACTGATTTTGTGGAATCTGCAAAGGGATAATCGGGAGCACATTGAGACCTAAGATGAGAAAGGAAATAACTTCAGATGAAAACTGGAAAGAAGCTTTTGTGAAATTGCTTTATGAAGTGTGCATTCATCTCATACATTTATACCTCTTTTTTCTTTGAAGTATATATGCTCTTTTCATGGATCAGCTTGCTAGCATTGTTTTTGTGGAATCTGAGAAGGGATAAATTTAATCACTTTTATGGCTATGGTAACAAAGGAAATGTCCTCAGATAAAAACTAGAAAGAAGCCAGCTAAAAAATTGCTTTGTGATGTGTGAATACATCTCACAGGGTTACAGTGTTCTTTTCAATGAGCTGTCTGCTAACACTGTTTTCTTGGAATCCTAAGGATATTTTGTAGCACATTGAATCTTATGGTGACAAAGAAAATATCCTCAGAGTGAAACTAGAAAGAGGATGTCTGAGAATCTGCTATCTGATGTGTTAATTCATCTCACAGAGTTACACTTTCCTATCATAGAGCAGTTTGTTAGCACTATTTTTGGGGAAACTGAGATGGGATAGTTTGGATTGCATTGAAGCCTACGCTGACAAAGGAAATATACTCTGATAAAAACTAGAAAGAAGCTTTCTGAGAAACTTCTTTGTGATGTGTGAATTCATCTCACAGAGTTGCACCATTCTTTTCATGAAGCCATTTGCTAACACTGTTTTTGAGAAATCTTCAAAGTGATATTTGGGAGTGTATTGAGGTCTATGGCAAAAAAGAATATATCCTCAGATGAAAAGTAGAAAGAAGTTTTCTGAGAAACTGCATTGTGATGTATGAATGCATCTTACAGATTTACACTGTGCTTTTCATTGAACAGTTTGTTAACACTGTTTTCTTGGAATCTGCAATAGGATATTTCTTAGCACAATAAAGCTTATGGTGACAAAGGAAATATCCTCAGATAAAAACAGGAAAGAAACTTTCTGAGGAACTGCTTTCTGATGGGGTAATTCATCTCACAGAGTTACACCGTCGTTCTTTCCTTTGAGCAGTCTGTTAGCACTGTTTTCGTGGAATCTGCATTAGGATATTTGGGAGCATATTGAAACCTATGGTGACAAAAGAAATATCCTCAGACTAAAACCAAAAGAAATTTTCTGAGAAACTGCTCTGGATATGTAAATTCATCTCACAGAGTTATACAATTCTGTTCATGGATCACTTTGTTAGCCCTGTTTTTGGGGAATCTGAAAAGTGATATTTTGAATCACATTGAAACCTATGGTAACAAAGGAAATATCCTCAGAAAAAAACTGAATAGAAGCTTTCTGAGAAAGTTCTTTGTGATGTGTGAATTCAATTCAGAGAGTTACACCCTTCTTTTGATGGAGCAGTTTGCTAACACTGTTTTCCTGGAACATGAAAAGGGATATTTGGCAGAACTTTGAGGCCTTTAGTGAAAAAGGAAATATCCTCAGAAAGAAACTAGAAATAAGCTTTTGGGGAAACTGCTTTGTGATGTGTGAGTTCATCTCACAGAGTTACCCTGTTCTTTTCATACAGCAGTCTGCTAACACTCTTTTCATGGAAACTGCAATAGGATGTTTTGCAGTGCATTGAGGCATATGGTGAAAAAGGACACATCCTCAGATAAAAAGCAGAAAGAAGCTTTCTGAGAAACTGCATTGTGATGTGTGACTGCATCTCACAGAGTTACACTGTGCTTTTCATTGAGCAGTTTGCTAACACTGTTTTCTTGGAATCTGCAGTGGGATATTTCTTTGCACAATGAGGCCTGTAGTTACAGGGGAAATATCTTCAGATAAAAACTGGATAGAAGCTTTCTGAGAAAGTGCTCTGTGATGTGTGAGTTCATCTAACAGAGCTACACCTTTCTCTGCATGAAGCCGTGTACTAACTCTGTTTTCATGCAACCTGCCAAGGGATATTTGGTAGCACTTTGAGGCCTATAGTGAAAAATGAAATATCCCCAGATAAAAACTAGAAAGAAGCTTTCTGAGAAACTGCATTGGGATGTGCAAAAGCATCTCACAGAGTTAAACTTTTCATTTGACAGTCTGCTAATCCTGTTTTCTTGGAATATGCAATGGGATATTTCTTAGCACAATGAAGCCTGTGATGCTGAAATATCCTCAGATAAAAACTGGATAGAAGCTTTCTGAAAAACTGCTTTGTGATGTGTGAGTTCATCTCACAGAGTTCCACCATTCTTTTCATACAGCAGTCTGCTAACACTGTTTTTGTGGAAACTGTATTAGGATGTTTGGGAGTGCATTGAAGCCTAAGGGGACATAGGAAATATCCTCAGATAAAAACCAAAAAGAAGCCTTCTGAGAAACTGCTTTGTGATGTGTGAATACATCTCACAGAGGTACAGTGTTATTTTCATTGAGCAGTCTGCTAACACTGTTTCCTTGGTTATTTCTCAGCACTTTGAAGACTATACTGACAAAGGAAATATCCTCAGATAAAAACTAGAAAGAAGCTTTCTGAAAAAGTTCTTTGTGATGTGTAAATTGATTTAACAGAGCTACACCTTTGTCTGCATGAAGCCGTTTGCTAACACTGTTTTCGTGGAATCTGCGAAGGGATATTTGGGAGCGCATTGAGGCCTATGGTGAAAAAAGACATATCCTCAGATAAAAAGCAGAAGGAAGCTTTCTGGGAAACTGCATTGTGATGTGCGAATGCATCTCACAGAGTTACACTGTGCTTTTCATTGAGCAGCTTTGCTAACACTGTTTTCTTGGAATCTGCAGTGAGATATTTCTTAGTGCAATGAAGTCTGTAGTGACAACGAAAATATCCTCAGATAAAAACTGGATAGAACCTTTCTGAGAAAGTTATTTGTGATGTGTGAATCCATCTCAGAGAGTTACACCATTCCTTTCATGGAGCAGTTTGCTAACATTGTTTTCAGGGCATCTGCCAAGGGATATTTGGCAGCACATTGAGGCCTATAGTGAAAAAGGAACTATCCTGTGATAAAAACTAGAAAGAAGCTTTCTGAGAAACTGCATTGGGATGTGCAAATGCATCTCACAGAGTTAAACTGTGTTTTCCTTTGGCAGTTTGGTAACCCTGTTTTCTTGGAATCTGCAATGGGACATTTCTTAGCGCAATGAAGCCTGTGGTGATGAAACATCCTCAGATAAAAACTCGATGGAAGCTTTCTGAGAAAGTTCTCTGTAATGTGTGAATTCGTCTCAGAGAGTTACAACATTTTTTCATGGAGCACTGTGCTTACACTTTTTTTGTGGAATCTGCCAAGGTAGACTGGGCAGCACTTTGAGACCTATAGTGAAAAATGAAATATCCTCAGATAACAACTAGAAAGAAGCTTTCTGAGAAACTGCTTTGTGATGTGTGAGTTCATCTCACAGAGTTACACCTTTATTTTCATACAGCAGTCTGCTAACACTGCTTTCGTGGAATCTGTAGAGGGATACAAAGGAGTGTATTGAGGCCCATGGCGAACCAAGAAATATCCTCAGATAAAAACTAGAAAGAAGCTTTCTGAGAAACTGCATTGTGATGTGTGAATGCATCTTACAGAGTTACACTTCTTTTTTCATGCAGCAGTTTGCTAACACTGTTTTCCTGGAATCTGCAGTGGAATATTTCTTAGCGCAATGAAGTCTGTGGTGACAAAGGGTATATCCTCAGATAAAAACTGGATAGAAGCTTTCTGAGAAACTGCTTTGTGATATGTGAGTTTATCTCACAGAGTTCCACCGTACTTTTCATACAGCAGTCTACTAACACTGTTTTCAAGGAAAGTGTATTAGTATGTTTGGGAGCACATTGAACCCTATGGAGACAAAGGAATATCCTCAGATAAAAACCAAAAAGAAGCCTTCTGAGAACTGCTTTGTGATGTGTGAATACACCTCACAGAGTTACAGTGTCCTTTTCATTGACCACTCTGCTAACACTGTATCCTTGGTTATTTCACAATACTTTGAAGATTATAGTGACAAAGGAAATATACTCAGATAAAAACTGGATAGAAGATTTCTGAGAAAGTTCTTTGTGTTGTGTGAATTCATGACACAGAGTTACAATGTTCTTTTCATTGAGCAGTCTGTTAACACTGTTTTCTTGGAATCTGTAAAGGATATTTTGCAGCACTTTGAAGATTATAGTGACAAAGAGAATATCCTCAGATTAAAATTAGAAAGAAGCTTTCTGAGAAACTGCATTGTGATGCATAAATCCACATCCCAGAGATGCACTTTCTTATCATGGAGCACTTTGTTAGCACTATTTCTGGGGAATCTGAGATGGGATATTTTAGATCACATGGAAGCCTACACTGACAAGGAATTATCCTCAGATAAAAACTAGAAAGATGCTTTCTGAGAGCTTTCTTTTGGATATTTGAATTCACTTCACAGAATTACACCTTTCTCTGCATGAAGCCGTTTGCTCACATTGTTTTCTTGGAATCTGTAAAGGGATATAAAGGAGCGCATTGAGGCCCATGGCGAACCAGGAAATATCCTCAGATAAACACTAGAAAGAAGCATTCTGATAAACTGCATTGTGCTGTGTGAATGCATCTTACAGAGTTACATTTTTCTTTTCATGGAGCAGTTTGCTAACACTGTTTTCGTGGAATCTCCCAAGGGATATCTGGCAGCACTTTGAAGCCTACAGTGAAAAAGGAAATATCCTCAGATAAAAACTAGAAAGAAGCGTTCTGAGAAAGTTATTTGTGATGTGTGAATTCATCTAACAGAGCTACACCTTTCTCTGCATGAAGCCATGTACTAACTCTGTTTTTGTGGAATCTGCAAAAGGATATTTGGGAGCGCATTGAGGCCTATGGTGAAAAAGGTCATATCTGCAGATAAAAAGCAGAAAGAAGCTTTCTGAGAAACTACATTGTGATGTACGAATGCATCTCACAGAGTTACAATGTACATTTTTTGAGAAGTTTGCTAAGACTTTTTTCTTGGAATCTGCAGTGGGATATTTATCAGCACAATGAAGACTGGGGTGACAAAGGAATTATCCTCAGATAAAAACTGGATGGAAGCTTTCTGAGAAAGTTCTTTGTGATGTGTGAGTACATCTCACAGAGTTACACTGTTCTTTTCCAAAAGCAGTCTGCTAGCACTGTTTTCATGGAAACTGCAATAGGATGTTTGGGAGCACTTTGAAAATTATAGTGACAAAGAAAATATACTCAGAGAAAAACTAGAAAGAAAGTGTCTGAGAAACTGCATTGTGATGTGTGAATTCATCTCACAGAGATGCACTTTCTTATCATGGAGCAGCTTGTTAGCACTATTTTTGGGGAATCTGAGATGGGATATTTTAGATTGCATTGAAGCCTATGCTGACAAAGGAAATATCCTCAGATACAAACTAGAAAGAAGCTTTCTAAGAGTCTTCTTTGTAATGTTTGAATTCATCTCACAGAGTTACATCTTTTTTTGCATGAAGCCATTTGCTAACAGTGTTTTCTTGGAATCTGTAAGGGATATAAAGGAGTGCATTGAGGCCCATGCTGAACCAGGAAGTATCCTCAAGTAAAAACTAGAAAGAAGCTTTCTGAGAAACCACTTTGGGATGTGCGAATCCATCTCACATTGTTACACTCTGCGTTTCATTGAGCAGTTTGCTAACACTGTTTTCATGTAATCTACCAGGGGATACTTGGAAGCCCTTTGAGCCATGTAGTGAAAAAGGAAATATCCTCAGATAAAAACTAGAAAGAAGCTATCTCAGAAACTGTATTGTGTTATGTGAGTGCATCTCACAGAGTTAACCTGTTCTTTTCATTGAGCAGTTTGTTAACAGTTTTCGTGGACTCTGCCAAGGGATATTTGGCAGCACTTTGAGGTCTATAGTGAAAAAGGAAATATCCTGAGATAAAAACTAGAAAGACACTTTATGAGAAACTGCTTTGTGATGTGTGAGTTCATCTGACAGAGTCGCACAGTTCTTTTCATACAGCAGTCTGCTAACACTGTTTTCATGGAAATTGTATTAGGATGTTTGGGAATGCATTGAAGTCTATGGGGACAAAGGAAATATCCTCAGATAAAAACCAAAAGGAAGCTGTCTAAGAAACTGCTTTGTGATGTGTGAATACATCTCACAGAGTTACAGTGTTATTTTCATTGAGCAGTCTACTAACACTCTTTCCTTGGTTATTTGGCAGCACGTTGAAGATTATAGAGACAAAGGAATATCCTCAGATAAAAACTAGTAAGAAGCTTTCTGAGAAACTTCTTTGTGATGTTTGAGTTCATCTCACAGAGTTACACCTTTCTCCACATGAAGTCATTTGCTAACACTGTTATCATGGAATCTGTAAAGGGATATTTGGGAGCACATTGAGGCCTATGGTGAGCCAGGAAATATACTCAGATAAAAACTAGAAAGAAGCTTTCTGAGAAACCGCATTGGGATGTGCGAATTCATCTCACAATGTTACACTCTGCATTTCATTGAGCAGTTTGCTAACACTGTTTTCACGTAATCTGCCAGGGGATACTTGGAAACCCTTTGAGCCCTGTAGTGAAAAATGAAATATCCTCTGATTAAAAACTAGAAAGAAGCTTTTGGAGAAAGTTCTTTGTGATGTGTGAATTCATCTAACAGAGCTACACCTTTCTCTGCATGAAGATGTTTGCTAAAACTGTTTTTGTGGAATCTGCAAAGGGATATTTGGGAGTGCCTTGACGCCTATGGTGAAAAAGGACATACCCTCAGATAAAAAGCAGAAAGAAGCTTCTGAGAAACTGTATTGTGATGTGCGAATGCATCTCACAGAGTTACACTGTGCTTTTCATTGAGCAGTTTGCTATAACTGTTTTCTTGGAATCTGCAAAGGGACATTTCTTAGCACAATGAAGCCTGTCGTGCCAAATATCCTCAGATGAAAACTGGATAGAAGCTATCTGAGAAACTTCTTTGTGTTGTGTGAATTCATGACACAGAGTTACAGTGTTCTTTTAATTGGGCAGTATGCTAATGGTGTTTCCTTGGAATCCATAAAGCATATTTTGCAGCACTTTGAAGATTTTAGTGACAAAGGAAATATACTCAGATAAAAACTAGAAAGAAGCTTTCTGAGAAACTGCATTGTGGTGTGTGAATTCACATCCCAGAGATGCACTTATTTATCATGGAGCAGTTTGTTAGCACTATTTTTGGGGAATCTGAGGTGGGATGTTTTAGATCACATTGAAGCCTACGCTGACAAAGGAAATATCCTCAGATAAACACTAGAAAGAAGCCTTCTGAGAGCCTTCTCTGGGATGTTTGAATTCATCTCACAGAGTTACACCTTTCTCTGCAGGAAGCCGTTTGCTAACACTGTTTTTCTGGAATTTGTAAAGGGGTATAAAGGAGCGCATTGAGGCCCATAGTAAACCAGGAAATATCCTCAGGTAAAAAATAGAAACAACTTTCTGAGAAAATGCATTGTGATGTATGAATGCATCTTACAGAGTTACACTTTTCATGGAGCAGTTTGCTAACACTGTTGTCGTGGAATCTCCCAAGGGATATCTGACAGCACTTTGAGCCCTACAGTGAAAAAGGAAATATCCTCAGATAAAAACTAGAAAGAAGCTTTCTGAGAAAGTTCTTTGTGATGTGTGAATTCATCTAACAGAGCTACACTTTTCTCTGCATGAAGCCATTTGCTAACACTGTTTTTGTGGAATCTGCAAAGGGATATTTGGGAGCGCATTGAGGCCTATGATGAAAAAGGACATATCCTCAGACAAAAAGGAGAAAGAAGCTTTCTGAGAAACTGCATTGTGATGTGTGAATTCATAACCCAGAGATGCAGTTTCTTATCACAGAGCAGTTTGTTAGCACTATTTCTGGAGAGTCTGAGATGGGATATTTTAGATCGCATTGAAGCCTACGCTGACAAAGGAAATATCGTCAGATAAAAACTAGAAAGAAGTTTTCTGAGGGCCTTCTTTGTGATGTTTGAATTCATCTCACAGAGTTACATCTTTCTCTGCATGAATCCGTTTGCTAACACTGTTTTCTCAGAATCTGTAAAGGGATATGAAGGAAGGCATTGAGGCCCATGGTGAACCAGGAAGTATCCTCAGATAAAAACTAGAAAGAAGCTTTCTGAGAAACTGCATTACAATGTGTGAATGCATCTTACAGAGTTACACTTTCCTTATCATGGAACAGTTTGCTGACACTGTTTACGGGGAATCTCCCAAGGGATATCTAGGAGAACTTTGAGGCTTACAGTGAAAAAGGAAATATCCTCAGATAAAAACTAGAAAGAAGCATTCTGAGAGCTTTCTTTGGGATGTGTGAATTCATCTAACAGAGCTACACTTTTCTCTGCATGAAGCCGTTTGCTAACACTTTTTTGTGGAATCTGCAAAGGGATATTTGGGAGCACATTGAGGCCTATGTTGAAAAAGGACATATCCTCAGATAAAAAGCAGAAAGAAGCTTTCTGAGAAACTGCATTGTGATGTGCGAATGCATCTCACAGTTACACTGTGCTTTTCATTGAGCAGTTTGCTAACACTGCTTTCTTGGAATCTCCAATGGGATATTTCTTAGCACAATGAAGACTGTGGTGACACAGGAAATATCCTCAGATAAAAACTGGATGGAAACTTTCTCAGAAAGTTCTTTGTGATATGGTAATTCATCTCAGAGAGTTACACCTTTCTTTTCATGGAGCAGTTTGCTGACACTGTTTTCCTGTAATCTGCAAAGGGATATTTGTCAGCAATATGAGGCCTATATTGAAAAGGGAAATATCATCTGATAAAAACTGGAAAGAAACTATCTGAGAAAATGCATTGTGTTATGCGAGTGCATCTCACAGTGTTAAACTGTTCTTTTCATTGAGCAGTTTCTTTTCACCATTTTCGTAGACTCTGGCAGGGGATATTTGGCAGCACTTGGAGGTTTATAGTGAAAAAGGAAATATCCTCAGATAAAAACTAGAAAGAAGCATTCTGAGAAACTTCTTTGTGATGTGTTAATTCATGACACAGAGAGACAACTTTCTGTTCATTAAGCTGTCTACTAACACTCTTTTCATGGAACCTCCAATACGATATATTGGAGCTCATTGAGGCCTATGGTGAAAAATACATATACTCAGATAAAAACTAGAAACAAGCTATCTAAGAAATCGCACTGGGATGTGTGAATCCATCTCACAATGTTACACTCTGCATTTCATTGAGCAGTTTGCTAACACTGCTTTCGTGTAATCTACCGGGGGATACTTGGAAACCCTTTGAGCCCTGTAGTGAAAAATGAAATATCCTCTGATTAAAAACTAGAAAGAAGCTTTCGGAGAAAGTTCTTTGTGATGTGTGAATTCATCTAACAGAGCTACACCTTTCTCTGCATGAAGATGTTTGCTAAAACTGTTTTTGTGGAATCTGCAAAGGGATATTTGGGAGTGCCTTGACGCCTATGGTGGAAAAGGACATACCCTCAGATAAAAAGCAGAAAGAAGCTTCTGAGAAACTGTATTGTGATGTGTGAATGCATCTCACAGAGTTACACTGTGCTTTTCATTGAGCAGTTTGCTATAACTGTTTTCTTGGAATCTGCAAAGGGACATTTCTTAGCACAGTGAAGCCTGTGGTGATGAAATATTCTCAGATAAAAACTGGATAGAAGCTATCTGAGAAACTTCTTTGTGTTGTGTGAATTCATGACACAGAGTTACAGTGTTCTTTTCATTGAGCAGTCTGCTAACACTGCTTCCTTGGAATCCAAAAAGGATATTTTGCAGCACTTTGAAGATTTTAGTGACAAAGGAAATATCCTCAGATTAAAACTAGGAAGAAGCTTTCTGAGAAACTGCATTGTGATGTGTGAATTCACATCCCAGAGATGCACTTATTTATCATGGAGCAGTTTGCTAGCACTATTTTTGGGGAATCTGAGGTGGGATATTTTAGATCGCTTTGAAGCCTACGCTGACAAAGGAAATATCCTCAGATAAACACTAGAAAGAAGCTTTCTGAGAGTCTTCTTTGGGATGTTTGAATTCATCTCACAGAATTACAACTTTCTCTGCATGAGGCCGTTTGCTAACAGTGTTTTCTTGGAATTTTAAAGGGATATAAAGGAGCACATTGAGGTCCATGGCAAAACAGGAAATATCTTCAGATAAAAACTAGAAAGAAGCTTTCTGAGAAACTGCATTGTGATGTGTGAATGCATCTTTTGATGGAGCAGTTTGCTAACACTGTTTTCGTGGAATCTCTCAAGGGTATCTGACAGCACTTTGAGCCCTACAGTGAAAAAGGAAATATCATCACAGAAAAACTAGAAAGAAGCTTTCTGAGAAAGTTCTTTGTGATGTGTGAATTCATTTAACAGCACTACAGCTTACTCTGCATGAAGCCGTTGGCTAATGCTGTTTTCATGGAACTGCAAAGGGATATTTGGGAGTGCATTGAGGTCTATGACGAAAAAGGACTTATCCTCAGACAAAAAGCAGAAAGAAGCTTTCTGGGAATCTGCATTGTCATGTGGGAATTCACATCCCAGAGACGCACTTTCTTATCATGGCGCAGTTTGTTAGCACTATTTTTGGGGAATCTGAGACGGGATATTTTAGATTGCATTGAAGCCTACACAGAAAAAGGAAATATCCTCAGATAAAAACTAAAAAGTCGCTTTCTGAGGGCCTTCTTTGGAATGTTTGAATTCATCTCACAGAGTTACATCTTTCTCTGCATGAAGCCGTTTGCTAACACTGTTTTCTTAGAATCTGGAAAGGGATATGAAGCAGTGCATTGAGGTCCATGGTGAACCAGGAAATATCCTCAAATAAAAACTAGACAGAAGCTTTCTGAGAAACTTCATTACGATACGTGAATGCATCTTACCGAGTTACACTTTTCTTTTCATGGAGCAGTTTGCTAACACTGTTTTCATGGAATCTCCCAAGGGATATCTAGCAGCACTTTGAGGCCTACAGTGAAAAAGGAAATATCCTCAGATAAAAACTAGAAAGAAGTTTTCAGAGAAACTACTGTGTGATGTGTCAGTTCATCTCACAGAGTTACACCATTCTTCTCATAGAGCAGTCTGCTAACACTGTTTTCATGGAAACTGTATTAGGATGTTTCGGAGCACATTGAAGCCTATGATGACAAAGGAAATATGCTCAGATAAAAACCAAAAGGAAGACTTCTGAGAAACTGCTTTCTGAAGTCTGAAATCACATCCCAGAGATATATTTTCTTATCATGGAGCAGTTTGTTAGCACTATTTCTGAGAAATCTGGGAAGGGATGTTTTAGATCACATTGAAGCCTATGCTGACAAAGGAAATATCTTCAGATAAAAACTAGAAAGAATCTTTCTGAGAGCTTTCTTTGGGGTGTTTGAATTCATCTCACAGAGTTACACTCTGCATGAAGCCATTTGATAACATTGTTTTCGTGCAACCTGCAAAGGGATATTTGGGAGCGCATTGAGGCCTATGGTGAAAAAGGACATATCCTCAGATAAAAAGCAGAAAGAAGCTTTCTGAGAAACTGCATTGTGATGTGCAAATGCATCTCACAGAGTTAGACTGTGCTTTTCATTGAGCAGTTTGCTAAGACAGTTTTCGTGGAATCTACAATGGGATATTTCTTAGCACAATGAAGCCTGGGGTGACAAAGGATTTGTCCTCAGATAAAAACTGGATGGAAGATTTCTGAAAGTTCTTTGTGATGTGTGAGTGCATCTCACAGAGTTACACTGTTCTTTTCCAGCAGCAGCCTGCTAACACCGTTGTCGTGGAAACTGCAACAGGACGTTTGGGAGTGCTTTGAAGATTATAGTGGCAAAGGAAATATACTCAGAGGAAAACTAGACAGAAAGTGTCTGAGAAACTGCATTTTTATGTGTGAATTCACCTCACAGAGATGCATTTTCTTATCACAGAGCAGATTGTAAACACTATTTTTGGGGAATCTGAGATGGGATATTTTAGATCGCAATGAAGCCTACACTGACAAAGGAAATATCCGCAGATAAAAACTGGATAGAAGCTTTCTGAGAAAGTTCTTTGTGATGTGTGAATTCATCTCAGGGAGTTACACCTTTCTTTTCATGGAGCAGTTTGCTGACACTCTTTTCCTGGAATCTGCAAAGGGATATTTGACAGCACTATAAGGCCTAGAATGAGAAAGGAAATATCCTCCGATAAAAACTAGAAAGAAGCTATCTGAGAAACTGGGTTGTGTTATGCAAGTGCATCTCACAGAGTTAAACTGTTCTTTTCATTGAGCAGTTTGCTAAGACAGTTTTCGTGGAATCTACAATGGGATATTTCTTAGCACAATGAAGCCTGGGGTGACAAAGGATTTGTCCTCAGATAAAAACTGGATGGAAGATTTCTGAAAGTTCTTTGTGATGTGTGAGTGCATCTCACAGAGTTACACTGTTCTTTTCCAGCAGCAGCCTGCTAACACCGTTGTCGTGGAAACTGCAACAGGACGTTTGGGAGTGCTTTGAAGATTATAGTGGCAAAGGAAATATACTCAGAGGAAAACTAGACAGAAAGTGTCTGAGAAACTGCATTTTTATGTGTGAATTCACCTCACAGAGATGCATTTTCTTATCACAGAGCAGATTGTAAACACTATTTTTGGGGAATCTGAGATGGGATATTTTAGATCGCAATGAAGCCTACACTGACAAAGGAAATATCCGCAGATAAAAACTGGATAGAAGCTTTCTGAGAAAGTTCTTTGTGATGTGTGAATTCATCTCAGGGAGTTACACCTTTCTTTTCATGGAGCAGTTTGCTGACACTCTTTTCCTGGAATCTGCAAAGGGATATTTGACAGCACTATAAGGCCTAGAATGAGAAAGGAAATATCCTCCGATAAAAACTAGAAAGAAGCTATCTGAGAAACTGGGTTGTGTTATGCAAGTGCATCTCACAGAGTTAAACTGTTCTTTTCATTGAGCAGTTTGTTACCACAGTTTTTGTGGTCTCTGCCAAGGGATATTTGGAAGCACTTTGAGGCCGATAGTGAAAAAGGAAATATCATCAGATAAAACCTAGAAAGAAAGCTTTCTGAGAAACTGCTTTGTGATGTGGAACTTCACCTCACAGAGTTACACCGTTCTTTTCATACAGCAGTCTGCTAACACTCTTTCCGTGGAAACTGTATTAAGATGTTTGGGAGCGCATTGAAACCTTTGGGGCAAAGGAAATATCCTCAGATAAAAACCAAAAAGAAGACTTCTGAGAAACTGCTTTGTGATGTGTGAATCCACATCCCAGAGATGCACTTTCCTATCATGGAGCAGTTTGTTAGCACTATTTTTGGGGAATCTGAGATGGGATATTTTAGATCGGTTTGAAGCCTACACTGACAACGGAAATATCCTCAGATAAAAACTGGAAAGAAGCTTTCTGAGAGCCTTCTTTGGGATGTTTGAATTCGTCTCACAGAATTACACCTTTCTCTGCATGAAGCCGTTTGCTCACACTGTTTTCGTGGAATTTGCAAAGGGATATTTGGGAATGCATTGAGGCCTATGTGAAAAAGGACATATCCTCAGATAAAAAGCAGAAAGAAGCTTTCTGAGAAACTCCATTGTGATGTGGGAATGCATCTCACAGAGTTACACTGTGCTCTTCATGGAGCAGCTTGCTAAGACAGTTTTCGTGGAATCTACAATGGGATATTTCTTAGCACAATGAAGCCTGGGGTGACAAAGGATTTGTCCTCAGATAAAAACTGGATGGAAGATTTCTGAGAAAGTTCTTTGTGATGTGTGAGTACATCTCACAGAGTTACACTGTTCTTTTCCAGCAGCAGCCTGCTAACACTGTTTTCGTGGAAACTGCAATAGGATGTTTGGGAGCACTTTGAAGATTATAGTGGCGAAGGAAATACACTCAGAGGAAAACTAGACAGAAAGTGTCTGAGAAACTGCATTGTTATATGTGAATTCATCTCACAGAGATACACTTTCTTATCATAGAGCAGCTTGTCAGCACTATTTTTGGGGAATCTGAGATGGGATATTTTAGATCGCAATGAAGCCTGCACTGACAAAAGAAATATCCACGGGTAAAAACTGGATAGAAGCTTTCTGAGAAAGTTCTTTGTGATGTGTGAATTCATCTCAGAGAGTTACACCTCTCTTTTCAGGGAGCAGTTTGCTGACACTGTTTTCCTGAAATCTGCGGAGGGATATTTGTCAGCACTATGAGGCCTAGAATGAAAAAGGAAATATCCTCCGATGCAAACTAGAAAGAAACTATGTGAGAAACTGCACTGTGTTATGCGAGTGCATCTCACAGAGTTAAACTGTTCTTTTCATTGAGCAGTTTGTTACCACAGTTTTTGTGGGCTCTGTCAAGGGATATTTGGCAGCCTTTTGAGGCCTGTAGTGAAAAAGGAAATATCCTCAGAGAAAAACTAGAAAGAAGCTTTCTGAGAAATTGCTTTCTGATGTGTGAATTCATCACACAGAGTTTCACCCTTCCCTTCTTGTAACAGTTTGATAACACTGTTGTTGTGGATTCTGCAAAGTGATATTAGGGAGCTCATTGAGGGCTATGGTGAAAAAGGAAATATCCTCAGATCAAAACTAGAAAGAAGCATACTCAGAAACTACATTGCGATGTGTCAATGTAACTCACAGAGTTATACTTTTCTCTTCAGTGATCAGTTTGCTAACACAGTTTCCTTGAAATCTGCAATGGGATACTTCTTAACGCTATGCAGCTGACGGTGACAAAGGAATATCGTCCGTGAAAACACGGAATGAAGGTATCTGAGAAACTGCTTTGTGATGTGTGAATTCATTTCACAGTGTTACACCACTCTTTCATGGAGGAGTTTGCTAGCACTGATTTTGTGGAATCTCACAAGTGATGTCTTGGATATCGTTGAATTCCATGCTGAATAATAAAATATCCTCAGACAAATCTGTAGAGAAGCCTTCTGAGAAACTTCTTTGTTGTGAGTGAATTCAGCCCACAGAGTTAGATCATTGTTTTCATTGAGAAGGTTGCTAACAGAGTTTTCGCACAATCTGCAATAAGACACAAGGTGGCGCTCCGAGACCACAAATAACCTCATCTGAAAAAAAAAAGAAGTTTGTGAGAAATCGCTTGTTGATGTGTGTGTTCAACCCCCTGAGTTACACCTGTATTTCGTGGAGTTGTTGGCTAGCCCTGTTTTTGTGGAATCTGAGAACTGGTATTTCGGATCCCTTTGAAGACTATAGTGCCAAAGGAAATATCCTCTGATCAAAATGAGAAAGAAGCTTTCTGAGAAACTTCTTTGTGATCTGTGAATTCATCTCACAGAGTTACACCTTTCTCCTCATGAAGTCACTCGCCAAGACTGTTCCTGTGGAACTGGCAAAGTGATATTTGGGAGCCCTTGGACGGCTATGGTGAAAAAGGAAATATCCTCAGATCAAAACTGGAAAGAAGCCTTCTGGGAAACTGCATTGTGACATGTGAATGCAACTCACAGAGCTACACTTTCCTTTTCATTGATCCGTGTGCTAACAGTGTTTTCTTGAAATCTGCATTGGGATATTTCTTAGCGCCAGGAAGCTTCCAGTGACAAAGGAAATATCCTCAAATAAAAACTAGAAAGTAGCGTTCTGAGAAACTTCTTTATGATATGTGAATTCATCTCACCAAGATATAACTTTGTCTTAATGAAGCAGTTTGCTATCATTGTTAGCATGGAATCTGCAAAGTGATACTAGGGAGCGCATTCAGGGCCACAGTGAAAGCAGAAATATCCTCATATAATAACTAGAAAGAAGCTTTCTGAGAAATTGCTTTGTGATGTGTGAATTCATCACACAGAGTTTCACCCTTCCCTTCTTGTAACAGTTTGCTAACACTGTTGTCGTGGATTCTGCAAAGTGATATTAGGGAGCTCATTGAGGGCTATGGTGAAAAAGGAAATATCCTCAGATCAAAACTGGAAAGAAGCGTTCTGAGAAACTGCATTGTGACGTGTGAATGCAACTCACAGAGTTGCACGTTTCTCTTCAGTGATCTCTGTGCTAACACAGTTTTCTTGAAATCTGCAATGGGATACTTCTTGGCGCAATGAAGCTTATGGTGAGAAAGGATATATCCTCAGATGAAAACCAGATATGTCTACTCATCTCACATACATAAAAACTTCTCTCTATTATGCAGTTTTGAAACTGCATCACCGACGCATTCGCGAAGGGACATTCGGGAACACATTCAGGCCTGTGGGGAAATAGGAGATATCTTCCGATAAAAACTGGAGAGAAACTTTCTGAGAAACTGCTTTGTGATGTGTGCATTCCACTCAGGAAGTTTTACCTCTTTTCTCATAAGTAAGTATTTGAGCACTGTTCTGATAAAACAGAAAAAGTGATATTTTGCCGCGCATTGAAGACTATGGCGAAAAGTGAAAACGTGTGCATTCATTTCAGAGAGTTACAGTTACACTGCTTTGCCCAGTTTGGAATCTCTGTCTTTGAGGAATCTGGGAAGGGATATTAAGTGGCGCACGGAGGCTTGTGGTCAGAAAGGAATCGTCTTCCTATGAAACTTGAGACAAGATTTTGGAGCAACTGCTTTGTGATGTGTGTATTCATCTCACAGACTTAATCATTCTTTGGAAGAAGCAGTTTGAAATCACTGTTTCTGTGGAACATGAGAAAAGACATTAGGGCACACTCTTAAAATTATGCTGAAAAACAAATACCCTCCGATAAAAATGAGAAGGAAACTTTCTGTGAAACTCTTCTAGGTCATGGGAAGTCCACTCCCACAGTTAAGCTTCTGTTTTCAGTACGTAGTATACTAACACTATTTTACGTTAGTCAACTAAGGGATACTTGGGAACACTTTGAGGCTTATGGTGAAGACGGAAATATCTTCAGATAGATGCTGGAGTTAAGATTTCCGAGGAGCTGCTTTGTGACACATACATTCCGTTCACAGAATTATACTTTTCTTCTCATAGATGATTGGGGAATCCCGCTTGGAGAAAAAGTTAAAAAGGGACATTCGGGAGTATATTTACAGCCCTGGTGAAAAAAGAAATATCCTCAGACAAAATCTGGAAAGAAACTTTCTGCGAAACTGTTTTGGTGTAAATATGCCTACTCATCTCGCATAGATAAAACTTTCCTTCTGTTACACAGATTTGCAACTGCATCAACGATGGATTCCTGAAGGGACATTGAGTGCACACTTAAGCCTGTGGGGAAATAGGAGATAAATTCAGATAAAAACTGGAGAGAAGCTTTCAGAGAAACTGTTTGGTGATGTGCGCCTTCCACTCAGGGTGTTATACCTCTTTTCTCCTAAGGCAGTGTTTGAACACTGTTTCTGTAAATCTGAAAAAGTCATACTTTGAAGTGCCTTGAAGACTAAAGTGAAAAGTGAAATATCCTGAAATAAAACCCAGAAAGAAGCATTTCAAGAAACTGCTCTCTGACGTGTCCATTCATTTCAGAGACTTAAAGCGTACACTACAGTGCTCAGTTTGGAAACTCTATCATTGAGGAGTCTGTGAAGGGATATTAAGTAGCGCCCATAGGCTTGTTGTGAGAAAGGAAACGTCTTCTGATGAATTCTGGAGAAAAGCTTTTGGAGCAGCTTCTTTGTGAAGTGTGTATTCAACTCGTAGAGTTAAATAATTATTTGGATTGAGCAGTCTGAAATCACTGTTTCTGTGGAAACTCAGAAAGGACATTTTCAAACGCTCTCAAGAATATGCTGAAAGAGACATACCCTCTGATATAAACCAGAAGGAAACTTTCTGTGAAACTGCTGTACATTACTTGAAGTACAGTCACACAGTTAAGGTTCTGTTTTCCCGGAGCAGAATTCTAACACTGTTTTAGGTTAGTCAGCTAAGGGATACTCAAGAGCGTTTTGAGGCTTTCATTGAAAATGGAAATATCTTCAGATAGATACTGGAGAGAAGGTTTCCAAGGAGCGGATTTGTGATGTGTGCATTCCACTCACAGAGTTATACTTTTCTCCTCTCAGAGCACTGGGTAATTCTGTTTGCAGAAAAAGGTATCAGGTTGCATTCGGAAGTATATGGACGAGTATGGTGAAAAAGGAAATCTCCACAAACAAAAAATGGAAAGAAGCTTTCTGTGAATCTGCTTAGTGATAGATACCTCTATTCATCTCACATAGATAAAGCTTTCTTTCTATTACACAGTTTTGAAACTGCGTCATGGATGGATTCGTGAAGTGACATTTGGGAGCACATTGAGGTCTGTGGGGTAATAGTAAATATCATCAGATAAAAACTGGAGTGAAGCTTTCTGAGAAACTGCTTTGTGATGTGTGTATTCCACTGAGGGAGTTCTTCCACTTTTCTCATAAGACAGTATTTGAACACTGTTTGTGTAAAACTGAAAAAGTAATATTTTGCAGTGCATTGAAGACTATGGTGAAAAGTGAATTATCCTGAAATGAAACCCAGAAAGAAACGTTCCAACAAACTGTTCTCTGACGTGTGCACTCATTTCAGAGAGGGAAAGGTTACACTACATTGATCAGTTTGGAAACTAAGTCTTTGAGGAATGTATGAAGGGATATTAAGTGGTGTCCAGAGGCTAGTCCTGAAGAAAAAACGTCTTCTGATGAACACTGGAGCCAAGCTTTCGGAGCAACTGCTTTGTGATGTGCGTATTCATCTCATAGAGTTAAATCATTCTTTGGATCGAGCAGTTTGATATCACTGTTTCTGTGGAACATGAGAAAGGACATTTGGGAACACTCTGAAGAATATGCTGTAAAAGAAATATACTCCAGTGAAAACCATAAGGAAACTTTCTGTGAAACCACTCTAGGTCACGTGAAGTCCACTCACACAGTTTAGCTTCTGTATTCACTGAGCAGTATTCTTATCCTGTTTTAGGTTAGTCAGCTAAGGGATACTCGGGAGTGCTTTGAGGCTTTCAGTGAAAACGTAAATATCTTCAGATAGATACTGGAGAGAAGATTTCTGAGAGCTACTTTGTGACATGTGGGTTCCACTCACAGAGTTTTACTTTTCTTCTCATAGAGCACCAGGGAATCCCATTTGGAGAATAACGCTACCAGGGGATTCTGGAATATATGGACGGCTATGGTGAAAAAGGTAATATCCTGAGACAAAAACTGGAAAGAAGACTTCTGTGAAACTGCTTTTTGTTAGATATGTCCATTCATTTCACACAGATAAACCTTTCTTTCTATCACGTAGTTTTGACACTGCATCATGGATGGATTCGTGAACAGATATTCGGGAGCACATCCATGCGTACGGTGAAATAGGGGATGTCTTCAGATAAAAACTGCAGAGAAGCTTTCTGAGAAACTGCCCTTTGATGTGTGCATTCCACACAGGGAGTTATACCTCTTTTCTCATAAGGCAGTGTTGGAAAACTTTTCCTGCAAAACTGACAAAGTGATATTTTGCAGTGAATTGAAGACTATGGTGAAATGTGAAATATCCTGAAAAAAAATACCAAGAAAGAAGGGTTCCAAGAAACTCCTCTCTGACATGGGCATTCATTTCAGAGAGTTAAAGGTTACACTGCATTGTCCAGTTTGGAAACTCTGTCTTTGAGGTATCTGTGAAGGGATAATAAGCTGTTCCCCTGGGCTTGTGGTGAGAAAAGAAATGTCTTCCAATGAAAACTGGAGAGAAGTTTTCGGAGCAACTGCTTTGTGATGTGTGTAATCATTCCATTGTGTTAAATCATTCTTTGGATTGAGCAGTTTGATATCACTGTTTCTGTGGAACCTGTGAAAGGACATTTGGAAATGCTCTTAAGAATGTATTGAAAAAGAAATACCCTCCAATCATAAAGACAAGGAAACACTCTGTGAAACTACTCTAAGTCACGTGAAGTCCACTCGCACAGTTAAACTTCTGTTTTCATTGAGCAGTATTCAAACACTCTTTTAGCTAGGTCAGCTAAGGGTTCCTAGGGAGTGCTTTGAGGCTTACGGTGAAACGGACATATCTTCAGGTAGATACTGGAGATAAGATTTCTGAGGAGCTGCTTTGTGAAGTGTGCATTCCACTCACTGAGTTACACTTTTCTTTTCCCAGATGATTGGGGAATTCCGTTTGTAGAAAAAGCTGCCAGGGGACATTCGGGGGTATATGGACTGGTATGATGAAAAATAAAATATCCTCAGACAAAAACTGGAAAGAAGCTTTCTGTGAAACTGTTTTGTGATAGATATGTCTATTCATCTCACATACATAAAACCTTCTGTCTATTACGAAGGTTTGAAACTGCATCACCAATGCATTCGCGAAGGGACCTTCGGGAGCACATTGAGGCCTGCGGGGAAGTAGGAAATAACATCAGATAAAAACTGGAGAGAAGCTTTGTGAGTAACTGATTTGTGATGTGTGCATTCCACTCAGGGAGTTATACCTCTTTTCTCATAAGGCAGTGTTTGAACACTGCTTCTGTAAATCTGAAGAAGTCATACTTTGAAGCGCATTGAAGACTAAAGCGAAAATTGAAATATCCTGAAATAAATCCCAGAAAGAAGCATTTCAAGAAACTGCTCTCTGATGTGTCCATTCATTTCAGAGACTTAAAACATACACTACATTTCCCAGTTTGGAAACTCTGTCGTTGAGGAGTCTGTGAAGGGATATTAAGTAGCGCCCATAGACTTGTTGTGAGAAAGGAAACGTCTTCCGATGAAAACTGGAGAGAAGCTTTCAGAGCAGCTTCTTTGTGATGTGTGTATTCATCTCATAGAGTTAAATAATTCTTTGGATTGAGCAGTCTGAAGTCACTGTTTCTGTGGAAACTCAGAGAGGACGTTTGCGAACGCTCTGAAGAATATGCTGAAAAAGACATACCCTCCGTTATAAACCAGTAGGAAACTTTCTGTGAAACTGCTCTAGGTTACCTGAAGTACAGTCACACAGATAAGCTTCTGTTTTTATGGAGCAGAATTCTAACACTGTTTAAGTTTAGTCTGCTAAGGGATATGTAGGAGAGTTTTGAGGCTTTCAGTGAAAATGGAAATATCTTCAGATAGATACTGGAGAGAAGGTTTCCGAGGAGCTGATTTGTGATGTGTGCATTCCACTCACAGAGTTATACTTTTCTTCTCTCAGTGCTTTGGGTAATTCTGTTTGGAGAAAAAGGTATCAGGTTGCATTCGGAAGTATATGGACGAGTACGGTGAAAAAGGAAATCTCCACAAACAAAAAATGGAAAGAAGCTTTCTATGAATCTGCTCTGTGATAGATACTTCTATTCATCTCACATAGATAAAGCTTTCTTTCTATTACGCAGTTTTGAAACTGTGTCATGGATGGATTTGTGAAGTGACATTCGGGAGCACATTCAGATCTGTGGGGTATAAGTAAACATCATCAGATAAAAACTGGAGTGAAGCTTTCTGAGAAACTGCTTTGTGATGTGTGTATTCCACTGAGGGAGTTCTTCCACTTTTCTCATAAGGCAGTGTTTGAACACTGTTTGTGTAATATTGAAAAAGTGATATTGTGCAGCGCATTGAAGATTATGGCCAAAAGTGAAATATCCTGAAATAAAACTCAAAAAGAAGCGTTCCAAGAAACTGCTCTTTGACGTTTGCATTCATTTCAGAGAGTTAAAGCTTTCCCTACATTGCCCAATTTGGAAACTCTGTCTTTGAGGAATCTGTCAAGGGAAATTGCAGTGGCGTCTGAAGGCTTGAGGTGAGAAGGAAAACGTCTTCCGATAAAAACTGGAAAGAAGCTTTTGGAGAAACTGTTTTGTGATGTGTGTATTCATCTCATAGAGTTAAATCATTGTCTGTAGTGAATAGTTTGAAATCACTGTTTCTGTGGAACCTGAGAATGGACATTTCTGAAAGCTCTTAAGAATATGCTGAAAAAGAAATACCCTCCCACAAAACCCAGAAGGAAACTTCTTGTGAATCTTCTTTAGGTCACGAGAAGTCCACTCACACAGTTAATCTTCTGTTTTCATTGAGCAGTATTATTACACTATTTTTGTTCAGTTTGCAAAGTGATATTTGGGAGCGCTTTGAGATTTGAGGTGAGAAAGTTAATATCGTCAGATAAAAACTGCAGAAAAGTTTCCCGAGGAGCTGCTTTGTGATGTATGCATTCTATCCACAGAGTTACGCTTTTCTTCTCAGGGAGGATTGGGGAATCCAGTTTGGAGAAACGTCTACCAGGAGACATTCGCGAGTATATGAAAGGCTATGGTGACAAAGGAAGTATCATCAGACAAAAAGTGGAAAGAAGCTTTCTGTGAAACTGCTTTGTGATAGATATGTCTACTCGTCTGACAAAGATAAAACTTTCTTCCTAATACGCAGTTTTGAAACTGCATCATGGATGGATTCGTGACAGGATATTTCATTCAGGCATGTGGGGAAATAGAAAATATCTTTCAATAAAAACTGAAGAAAGGTTTTCTGAAATCTGCTTTATGATGTGTGTATTCCATTCAGGGAACTTTACCTCCTATCTCATAAGGTAGTGTGTGAACCCTGATCCTGTAAAACTGAAAAAGTGATATTTCACTGCACATTGAAGACTATGGCGAAAACTGAAATATCCTGAAAGGAAACCCAGAAAGAAGAGTTCTAAGAAACTGCTCTCTGACATTTGCTTTCATTTTAGTGAGTTAAAGCTTTCACTACATCGCCCAGTTTGGAAACTCTGTCTTTGAGGAATCTGTGAAGGAATATTAAGTGGCGCCCAGAGGCTTGACGTGAGAAGGAAACATCTTCCAATGGAAACTGGATAGAAGCTTTTGGAGGAACTGCTTTGTGATATGTGTATTCATCTCACAGAAGTAAATCATTCTTTCAGTTGAGCAGTTTGAAAGCAGACTCTGTGGAACATGAGAAAGGACATTTGGAAATGGTAATACAAATATGCTGAAAAAGGGTTAACTTCCGATAAAAACCAGTAGGAAACTTTCTGTGAAACTACTCTAGGTCATGTGAAGTCCACTTGCACAGTTAAGCTTGTGTTTTCATTGAGCAGTATTCTGATACTGTTTTAGGTTAGTCAGCTAAGGGATATTCAGGAGCGCTATGAGGCTTACAGTGAAAACGGAAATATCTTCAGATAGATACTGGAGAGAAGATTTCCGAGCAGCTGCTTTGTGATGTGTGCATACCACTCACAGAGTTATACTTTTCTTCTCATAGAGGATTGGGGAATACCGTTTGGAGAAAAAGTGACCAGAGGACATTCGTGGTATATGAACTGCAATGGGTAAAATGTAAATATCCTCACACAAAAACTGGAAAGAAACTTTCAGTGAATCTGCTTTGTGATACATACCTCTATTCATCTCACATCGATAAAGTTTTCCTTCTATTACACAGTGTTGAAACTGTGTCATGGACGGATTCACGCAGAGACATTCGGGAGCTCCCTCAGGCCTGTGGGGAAATAGGAGATATCTTCAGATAAAAACTGGAGAGAAACTTTCTGAGAAACTGCTCTGTGGTGTGTGCATTCCACTCAGGACATTATACCTCTTTTCTCATAAGGCAGCGTTTGAACACCATTCCGGTAAAAGTGAAAAAGTGATACTTTTGAGCACATTGAAGACTATGGCGAAAAGTGAAATATCCAGAATTAAAACCCAGAAAGAAGCATTCCAAGGAACTGCTCTCTGACGTGTGCATTGATTTCACAGAGTTAAAGCTCACACTACTGATTTGTTTTTCTAAGACAACCAGAGCAGGCACAAAAGAACCAGCGAGTAGGCAAGGCTAGGAGCAAAACTGTGAATTGATTTTTTGTCACCTAGCTTCAGGGAAGAAGGTGTGGAAGGTGAGGTCTGTCGGCCTCCGCAAAGGAGGTCAAGAGAGTCATCTGGTGGAGCTCTCGGCGGAGTTCCTGATACAGTCCCGACAGGAGGGGCGCTGAGGAAGTCCACGCGGTGCGCTCACCGGGTGCGGCTTTTCTGGGAGTCGGAGGGCAATAGGCAGGGTACGGGCGTGTCGAGGGGTGTTCCATAGGTGCGGCCAGGTAAATCTTGGTCTCTTCAGATTGACGTCACCTGGCGCATGGCTGGCTGATGTACACCTTCCCGGGTGCCGGCTGCATTTTTGCGCGCGGGAAAAGTGTGTGATGAAGAACCCGGAAGTGCTCCATCTTGCCTCCATTCGTCCAAACAGTCCATGCTTTTATTGATAATAGTGATAAGGGGCACCGTGGTCTGTCTGGCTACTTCCTGCTGTTAAGGGGCGTCGTTAAGGTCGGGGCCTATGGTTGGTATTTGGACGTACAGATGAAGAAGCATTTGGTTGAAGGTCACGTGAGTGATTTCTTGAATCTTGGCAGGGAGAAACTTGATCAAAATGGGGGCAAAACGTAAAATAAGGCACAATATTAGTATAGGAATGAGGAATGGAAGCATTTGTTGGAATATGGGCAAAACCCAGAAGGATGGTCCTGGCAAGGTTGGGGTATTAAGGTTCTGTATTTCAGTTTTTATTTTATTGAAGGTTTGAATGTTAGTGTCTACTAGGCCTGACTCATTAACATAATAGCAGCACTCTTCTCCAAGGAAGAGACAAGTGCCTCCTTTTTCAGCTGTAAGCAAGTCTAGGGCTCGCCTGTTTGGGGCAGCTACTTGGGCTATTGAGGTAATTTGGACCTGCAGGGAGGCCAGGCTTGCAGCTGAAGCTTCTATGCCTTTCTGTATTCGAGCTTGTGTAGCTTTGTCTGACTGGAGTGAATAAGCAAGGGCTGCGATTCCAAGACCAGATGCTACCAGAGAGGAGGCTAGGGAGATTCCAATAACTAGAGGGAGGAAAACAGCCCGTTTTTGTAAGCAATTGGCAGGGAGGGTGTAGCTGCAGTGTCAGTTCGGCTAGTTCAGCCTTGCTATACAGGGTGAGGCTGGGCACTAAGGATACTGGGACATAGAGAGATTGAGATTGAGTTGTGACAGTTTGGTTAAAGGTTTAGAAAGGGACCCCTTGCACTAGGAATAGCTTCCAATGGGGGCTGTTTGGCCTCCATTGGGCACCTGAGTAGGATTACACCAGGATGAATTTAGGGTTGAATAACAAAAAGGGAGGATTGGGCTATTTGGATTTTGGTACAGTGGCGCCTGGAGTGTGAGTGAATTGTGGGATGTTTGACCAGTTGTGTTGAAGGCCATGGGCAGGGGGACTGCTGCTAAGGTGGGGCCTTCTAAAGCTGCACAGAGGAAGCAATGGGATCCACTGTCTTTGTTGCTCCGACTGCTACTTAGGATAAAATATACGGTGAGAGAAGTTTGACAGCCTTGAGGAGGACAACCGGCAAAACTATGTACTATGGAGTGTGTTTGGCTGTCTTGTGACCAAGTTTCAGTGACGAAAAATTGCTATACTAGCAAAGGTCTGAGTGTATGAGTAAGACAGCAATATAAGTATGAAATGAGACTTCATTTTCAGTGTAGTCACAGTGTGTCCCCTGCCACTGAAGATGTTCGATGAGGGTTAGGAGGTGGGAAAACCACTGCTCTGGACTATTGTCTGGAGGCAGGTATGGGTCTGGGGTTATGTATTGAAAGTCTGATAGGTTTATGTAGAAGATGGTGAGAAAGCGAACTAAGCACCAGGGTTCGGGGAGCATGAGATAGTTAAGAAACTTTTGTAAGTTTGAGGCGAGTGGGGGAAAGTTGAACTGATGTCCATTGATTGTTCTCGGTGGGGGCCCTTTTTAGCTGGGAAATATCAATCCAATGCATGTGTCCTAGGAGTTTTGCTGCTGTATGTGTAGACAGGAGGACAGTGTATGGGCCTTTCCACCTGGGCTGTAAGCCTTTGGCTTGGATATCTTTTATGTATACTTGGTCTCCGGGACTGAGGGAGAGATGTGGGTTGTAGGCGTCTATTGGAGGAGGGTGTGCTAACTCAGCGTGTTGTCTTAGGAGTTGTCTGAGAAGAATGAGACATGGGAGGTAGTTTGCCAAAGGGGCGGACAGGGAAGGTATTTGCTGGAGGGTTAGGGGCCGTCCGTAGACTAATTAGAATGGACTGAGGCCTCTTGGGCTTCGAGGTGCTGCCCGCAGCTGGGTCAGGGCTAAGGGAAGGAGAGTTAGCCAAGACTACCAGGCTTCGATTGAGAGTTTGGTGAGCTGTTGTTTGATGAGTCCATTAGCCTTTTCCACCTTACCAGAATACTGAGGTCTATAAGGGATGTGGAGTTTCCAGGTGATGTGTAGGAGGGCTGCCACCTGTTGGACTACCTTGGAGATGAATGCTGGACCGTTGTCGGATTGAAGGGTGACCGGGTGGCCAAACCTTGGGATCAAATGTTCAGTAAGTATTGAGGCAACAATGTTAGCGGTTTCTCCTGTGGTGTGATAGGCCTCTATCCACCCTGAAAAGGTGTCCACGAGGGTTAAGAGGTATTTGAATTTTTTATGTCTTGGCATATGTGTGAAATCAGTTTGCCAATCTTCGTCTGGTTGGTGTCCTCTGAGTTGATGGCTGGGTTGGGGATTATGCAATGCGCCTTGAGGATTTGCCTTTAGGCAGATAGAGCACTGCTGGTTGATTGTAAGTAAGTGTTTTTGTAGTGTTGGACACTGCAGGAGGGGATTTAGAAAATTGTATAAGGCTTTGGGTCCTATATATAAAGAATTATGTATGTCTGTTAGAATGGTATGGAGTTGTGTTTCAGGAATGACTAATTTGTTATTAATATATATCCAGTCACCTGTAATTAGTTTGGCTGTTGGATTTTGTAATAGCTTAGCCTTTTCTTCCTGAGTGTAATTAGGGACATAGTGGGGGGAGATAAAACAGACAGAAGGAGGCTTAGGGGTGGAAAATCTGGCGGCTGACTTGGCAGTGACGTCAGCGAAATTGTTGCCAGCTGCTACTGGGTTAGATGAAGTTTGGTGACCTTTGCAATGTATAATGGCTACCTTGGAAGGTGCCGATAGTGCATCTAGTAGTTTGCATATTTGGTTTTTGTTAATAATAGGGGTACTGCCGGTGGTTAAAACCCTCTCTCTTTCCAGATGACTGAATGGGTGTGTGCAATTAGAAAAGCATATTTAGAATCTGTGTATATGTTTACTGTTTTTCCTTTTGATAGTAGGAGTGCCTTGGTTAGTGTAGTGAGTTCTGCCTGCTGTGATGTGGTCCCTTGTGGTAGGGGTTTTGCCTCTAAAACTGTGGAGGAGGTAAATACTGCATATCCTGCCTGTCTGTTTCCTTGAGGGTTGATAAAGGAGCTGCCATCCACAAATAGGGTTAGTTGTGCATTCTGAAGGGGCCGGTCATGCAAGTGTAGGTGGCTGGGGGGTTGAGTCTCCAGGACCTCAGGACAAAAATGTTTAGTATGGGGTGGTTTAAGAGGGTCTGGCAGTAAAGTGGCTTGATTTAGAGAGGAGCAAACTTCTAAAGTAACAGTGGGGTCTTCTATGAATAAGAGATGGAAAAGTTGGAGCCGGGATGGAGTTAAGTGGCTAATACTTTTATGAGAGATGAGATCCTGGAGACGGTGTGTGGAGAGGACTGTTAGATTACTGCCTCTAATGAGCTTTCTTGCTTCCTGGGTCAGGCAGGCTGCCGCTGCTAACGCATGCAGACAGGTTTGCCAGCCTTATACAGTTGGGTCTAGTTGTTTGGATAGATAGGCCACAGGGTGGTGGGTGCTGCCGACAGGCTGGGCTAAAAGACCAACTGCCACTTTCTGCCTTTCATCTGTAAAGAGTTGGAAGGGACGCTGGAAATCAGGCAGTGAGAGAGTGGGTTGTGAGAGAAGGCAAGCTTTTCAGCGGGTGAAATGAGTCGAGATTAACTTGGGGTTGGACAAAGGCCTGTGTGGGGTTTCTTTAACTGTGGCATATAAAGGTTTGGCTAAGATTCCAAAATTGGGGATCCAATGTCTGAAGAAGCCTATTAGACCTAGGAAGGATTGAACTTCTATTGCATCTTGAGGGGGAAGAAGGTTTCGTATTAGGGCCATACGGTCAGTAGTTAGTGACCAGGTTGTTTGGGTGAATTCAATTCCTAAGTATATGACGGTTTGGCAAGAAATTTGGGCCTTGTGTTTAGATACTCTATAACCTAGTGAGCCTAAATGGTTGAGGAGAGTTGCAGTGTCTAGAAGAGAGTCTTGTTTGGTAGGGCTACAGATTAGGAGATCATCTATATACTGCAGAACTTTGCTATTAGTGAGTGGGCAGGAGGCAAGGTCTTTTGCTAAGGCCTGACGGAAGAAATAGGGGCTGTCCCGGAACCCTTGTGGGAGGACTGTCCACATCAATTGAGTGGAGGTATGTGTGTCTGGGTCTTCCCATGTGAAAGCAAAAAGGAACTGGCCGTCTGTGTGTAGGGGTATGGTAAAGAAAGCATCCTTAAGGTCTAGCACAGTAAAATAAGTAGAATTGGTGGGGATATGGGACAGAAGGGTGTAAGGGTTGGGAACTACAGGGTGTGTTGGACGGATAGCCTCATTGACTAGCCGAAGATCCTGTACTAACCTATACGTTCCATCTGCTTCTTTGACTGGAAATATTGGGGTGTTACAGGGGGAATGTGTGCGGATAAGAATATGTTGGCTAAGTAGTCGCGTGATAATTGGCTTTAAACCTTGTAGAATTGTCAGAGAGAGAGAGAACTTGCAGCGGTTTGGGAAACGAGTGGGATCTTTGAGCTTGACAAGAACTGGTGGGTGGTGGGCCACTATGACCGGGGTGGAAGTGTCCCACACTTGAGGGTGTACAGAAATAGGGAAGATGGGGGGTGGGGGCGACATAGGAGGAGTGTGTGCACCTGCACAAAGCATGAGCAACAGGTCGTGAGGGGGTTGAAGGGGAGTGGATGGGTTGGTGGGAATGGATATGGAGACCTTTAAGGTGCTCAGGATGTCTTGGCCTAGTAAGGGGGTAGGGCATGAGGGTATAAGGAGGAACGAGTGCGTAAAGTAGTTGTTGGCCAGGCAGCAATTAAGGAGTGGAGTTTTTCGTGGAGTGGATGACTTTCCATCCACTCCTACTACAGAGATATTGGATGGAATATCCAATCCAGTGAAGGACGGCAAAACAGAATAGGTAGCCCCGCTGTAGATTAAAAAATTAATTGTCTTACCCACTACAAGGAGAGTTACCCGTGGCTCAGCAAGGGTGATGGGGGTCCCCGAGTCTTGGCACCTTCTGTTGTCATCGTCCAGATGTAGGAGCTGGAAGGAGCTCCCAGGATCCTGTGAAAGGCGGTCACGTTGAGACGTGGAACCTGTTCTCAGGGTGGGGCAATCAGACCTCCAGTGTCCTTCCTGTTGGCAAGCAGGGCAGGGGGTTGCTGGTGGACGAGGTTTAGGACATTCACCGGCCCAATGTCCTGATGCCTTGCACTTATAGCAAGGCTGCGTTGGTACTCGGGGGCATTGTGGACACCTGTTGGCACAGTGTCTTGCCTTGCTGCACTTATAGCAGGCTCCTTTTGTAGCCTTGGAGTCTGCGGGGTGTGTGCTCTCTGGTCTGGGGTTACGACTGGGCTGTAAAGCCGATGCTAGGAGCTGTGCATTCTGTTTGAGGTGAACCTGCCGCTGTGCCTCAGCCATCTCCTCTCTGGAGTTATAGACCTTAAAGGCTAATTTAACTAGGTCTTGTATTGGTGTCTGAGGACCATCCTCTACCTTTTGAAGTTTTTTACGAATGTCAGGAGCTGATTGAGAAATGAAATAAGACGCCAAAATGGTGGCCCCTGTGGGAGAGGCCAGATCTAACCAGGTATATTGGGTTAGAACCTCAGTCAGCCTATTTAAGAATGTGCCTGGATTTTCTTCCAGTTTTTGAATAATTTCTTTTAATTTGTTAAAACTTACAGTTTTGTTTGAGGCTGCTTGCATACCAGCCAACAAACACTGGACCATTACGTCTCGCCTACAGCACCAAGGCTGGCCTACTTGGTAGTCCCAGTCTGGGTCTGCCGAGGGGACTGCTTGCTCCCCTAGTGGAATGGCAGCATCAGTTAAATGTAGTTGGTTGGCGTGCTGCCTGCCGGCCACTAGGATGCACTCCTGCTCCTCAGGGTTTAGGGTAGAGGTTAGGATAACCTGGAGGTCATGCTGAGTTAAGTCATAGGCCTGACAAACGTATCTAAATTGCTTTATGTATATGGTACTATTAGGTGAGAAATCACCTAAACGCATCTCAATTTTGGAAAGATCGGCCAGTGAAAAAGGGACATGTACTCTGACCACCCTCTGTGCCCCAGCTACCTCTCGCAAAGGTGCTAACAATGTAGGAGGGTGTGGGGCAGGAGTGGGGGCATCAGCAGGACACTTAGAGCAGGTGTGGGCAGAGATAGGGGACTCAAGACAGCCAGTTGGGGGTCCCGAATGTGGCACAGGACCGAGTGGATTACTAGTGGATAGGAGGAGGAAGGAGGAGTCTGGACATGGGGAGGAGGAGAAGTGAAATTGCTGAGGTCGATTAGAACATTGCAATATAGGGTGCCCTCTGGTGGCCACAGAGACTGGTTGTCTAGTTTGTATTGGAGCCATGCCACAGTGGAAAGGAAAATTAACCACTTCCTCCTAAGTTCTTGTTCGAGCTGTAAGGTTTTTAAATTGGCTAGGAGGCACCCTAAGGGGGTGCTCTTTGGAAATTTGGACTGGGGGTTTCCCATTTGTTTCCTCTTTACTTACACAATGGACACAATGGAAATGGAAGTGGATCTCTGCCTGGCTTCAAAGCGTCCTGTGGAACCACCAGAGATAGACTGGAGGCTCATGGAGCCAAGGTGGAGATTACCTTCAGGCGGACGTCTCCATCCTGAAGGGGTCTCCCGAGCCACGTGGTGGCTCTCAAGCCACTTGGGGGCTGAAAAGTGGGCCTCGGTCCTGCACAGGATTTTTGGCCGAGGGAGGTAAAGAGGAGACAAGGGCACTTACCCCAGAGAGACCATGAGAGTGAGGGAAGCGGGTCTCAGGTCCTGGTCCATCTGTGGCGTGGAAGCAGGAGGAGATTCCTCAATCCTTAGAGGCCTGAGGAGGGGTCTCCTCCCGGGTTTTTGGCACCACTGGATTTGTTTTTCTAAGACCACCAGAGTGGGCACAAAAGAACCAGCGAGTAGGCAAGGCTAGGAGCAAAATTGCAAATCGATTTTTTGGTCACCTAGCTTCAGGGAAGAAGGTGTGGAGGGTGAGCTCTGTCAGTCTCCGGCAAAGGAGGCTGAGAGAGTCACCCGGTGGAGCTCTCGGGCGGAGTTCCTGATGCAGTTCCGACAGGAGGGGGCGCTGAGGAAGTCCGTGCGGCGAGCTCGCTGGGAGCGGCTTTTCTGTGAGTGGGAGGGCAATAGGCGGGACACGGGCATTTCGGAGGGCATTCCATAGGTGCAGCCAGATAAATCTTGGTCTCTTGGGATTGACGTCACCTGGCGCATGCCCGGTTGGTCTGCACCTTCCCGGACACCAGCTGCATTTCCGTGCACGCAGGAAAAGTTGGTGATGAAGAACACGGAAGTGTGCCACCTTGCCTCCATTCATCCAAACAACTATGTTGCCGAGTTTGGAAACTCTGTCTTTAAGGAATCTGTGAAAGGATATTAAGTGGTACCCGGAGGCTTGTGATGAGAAAGGAAACGTCTTCTGTTGAAAACTGGAGAGAAGCTTTTGGAACCACTGCTTTGTGTTGTGTGTATTCATCGTATAGAGTTAAATCATTCTTTCAATTGAGCAGTGTGAAATCACAGTTTCTGTGGAAACTGAGAAAGACAATTGGGAATGCTCTTACGAATATGATGACAAAGAAATACCCTCCGATAAAAACCAGAAGAAAACTTTCTCTGAAACTGCTTTGGGTCATGTGAAGTCCCCTCACACAGTTAAACTTCTGTTTACATTGAGAAGTATTGTAATGCCGTTTTAGGTTAGTCAGCTAAGGAACACTGGGGCACGCTTTGAGGCTTATGCTGAAAACAGAAATGTCTTCAGATAGATACTGCAGAGAAGATTTCGGAGGAGCTTCTTTGGGACGTGTGCATTCCACTCACAGACTTATTCTTTTTTTCTAACAGAAGATTGGGGAATCCCATTTGGAGAAAAAGCTACCAGGAAACATTCAGGAGTATATGGGCAGCTATGGCGAAAAAGGAAATATCCTCAGACAAAAAATGGAAAGATTCTTTCTGTGAAACTGCTTTGTGATAGAGATGTCCATTCACCTCACAGAGATAAAAGTTTTTTCCTATTACACAGTTTTGAGACTGCATCATGGACGGATTCGCAAAGGGACATTCGGGAGCGCATCCAGTCCTGTGGGGAAATAGGAGATATCTTTGGGTAAAAACTGGAGAGAAGTTTTCTGAGAAACTGCTTTGTGATGTATACATTCCACTCAGGAAGTTATACCTCTTTTCTCATAAGTCAGTGTTTGAGCACTGTTCCTATAAAACTGAAAAAGTGATATTTTGCAATGCATTGAAGACTATGGGGAAAAGTGAAATATCCGGTAATAACACCCAGAAAGAAACGTTCCAAGAAGCTGTTCTCTGACGTGTGCATTCATTTCAGAGAGTTACAGCTTACACTGCATTGCCCAGTTTGGAAACTCTGTCTTTGCGGAATCTGGGAAGGGATATTTAGTGGCACCTGGAGGCTTGTGGTGAGAAAGGAAATGTCTTCCTATGAAAACAAGAGACAAGCTTTCGGAGCAACTGCTTTGTGATTTGTGTATTCATCTCACAGACTTAATCATTCCTTGGATTAAGCAGTTTGAAATCAGTTTCTGTGGAACCAGAGAAAGGACATTAGGACACACTCTGAAAAATATGCTGAAAAACAAATACCCTCCGATAAAAATAGGAAGCAAACTTTCTGTTAAACTCTTCTAGCTGAGAAGTCCACTCCCACAGTTAAGCTTCTGTTTTCAGTAAGTAGTATTCTAACACTATTTTACGTTAGTCAGCTGAGGGATACTCGGGAATGCTTTGAGGCTTACGGTGAAGACGGAAATATGTTCAGATAGATACTAGAGAGATTTCCGAGGAGCTGCTTTGTTACACATTTATTCCATTCATAGAATTATACTTTTCTTCTCATAGATGATTGGGGAATCCCGCTTGGAGAAAAAGCTAAAAGGGGACATTCGGGAGTATATTTACAGCCCTGGTGAAAAAGGAAATATCCTCACACAAAATCTGGAAAGAAACTTTCTGCGAAACTGCTTTGGGATAGATATGTCTACCCATCTCGCATAGATAAAACTTTCCTTCTGTTATGCAGATTTGAAACTGGGTCAACAACGGATTCCTGGAGGGACATTCGAAGCATATTGAAGCTTACAGGAAAATAGGAGATAAATTCAGATAAAAACTGGAGAGAAGCTTTCTGAGAAACTGCCTTGTGATGTGCGCATTCCACGCAGGGAGTTGTACCTCTTTTCTCCTAACGCAGTGTTTGAACACTGTTCCTGTAAAACTGAAAAAGTGATGCCTTGAAGCGCTTTGAATGCTAAAGCGGAAAGTGAAATATCCCTAAATAAAACCGAGAAAGAAGCATTTCAAGAAACTGCTCTCTGACGTGTCCATTCATTTCAGAGACTTAAAGAGTACACTACATTGCCCAATTTGGAAACTGTCATTTAGGAGTCTGGGAAGGGATATTAAGTAGCACCCTTAGGCTTCTTGTGAGAAAGAAAACGTCTTCTGATGAAAACTGGAGAGAAGCTTTCAGAGCAGCTTCTTTGTGATGTGTGTATTCATCTCATAGAGATAAATCAATCTTCGGACTGAGCAGTTTGAAATCACTGTTTTTGTGGAAACTCAGAGAGGATATTTGCGAACGCACTCAAGAATATGCTTAAAAAGACATACCCTCTGATATAAACCAGACGGAAACTTTCTGTGAAACTGCTCTAGGTTACTTGAAGTACAGTTGCACAGTTAAGCTTCTGTGTTCATGGAGCATAATTCTAACACTGTTTTAGGTTAGTCTGCTAAGGGATACTCAAGAGCGTTTTGAGGCTTTCAGTGAAAATAGAAATATCTTCAGATAGATACTGGAGAGAAGGTTTCCGAGGAGCTGATTTGTGATGTGTGCATTCCACTCACAGAGTTATACTTTTCTTCTCTTAGAGCATTGGGTAATTCTGTTTGCAGAAAAAGGTATCAGGTTGCATTCAGAAGTATATGGACGAGTATGGTGAAAAAGGAACTCTCCACAAACAAAAAATGGAAAGAAGCTTTCTGTGAATCTGCTTAGTGATAGATACCTCTATTCATCTCACATAGATAAAGCTTTCTTCCTATTACGCAGTTTTGAAACTGCGTCATGGATGGATTCATGAAGTGACATTTGGGAGCACATTCAGGTCTGTGGGATAATAGTATATATATTCAGGTAAAAACTGGAGTGAAGCTTTCTGAGAAACTGCTTTGTGATGTTTGTATTCCACTGAGGGAGTTCTACCACTTTTCTTGTAAGGCAGGGTTTGAACACTGTTCGTGTAAAACTGAAAAAGTGATATTGTGCAGCGCATTGAAGACTATGGCGAAAAGTGAAATATCCTGAAATAAAACCCAGAAAGAAACGTTCCAACAAACTGCTCTCTGACCTGTGCACTCATTTCAGAGAGTGAAAGCTTGCTTACACTACATTAATCAGTTTGGAAACTAAGTCTTTGAGGAATGTATGAAGGGATATTAAGTGGCGCCCAGAGGCTAGTCTGGAGAAAAGAAACGTCCTCTGATGAAAACTGGAGAAAAGCTTTTGGAGCAACTGCTTTGTGATGTGTGTATTCATCTCAGAGATTGAAATCATACATGGGATTGAGCAGTTTGAAATCACTGTTTCTGTGGAAACAGAGAAAGGATATTTGGGAACACTCTTAAGAATGTGCTGAAAAATAAGTACCCTCTGACAGAAACCAGATGGAAATTTTCTGTGAAACTGTTCTGGGTCACATGAATTCCACTCGCACAGTCAAGCTTCAGTTTTCATTGAGCAGTATTCTAACAAGCTTTTAGTTAATCTGTGAAGTGATATTCAGGAGTGCTTCGAGGCTAATGGTGAAAAAGGAAATATCTTCAGATAAAAACTGGAGAGTTGAATTCCGAGGAACTGCTTTGTGACGTGTGCATTCCACTCAGAGAGTTACAATTTTATTTTCATAGAGGATTGGCAAGCTCCATTTGGTGTAAACGCTACCACGGCTCATTCGGGAGTATATGCATGGCTATGGTTTAAACGGAAATATCTTCAGACAAAAACTGGAAAGAAGCTTTCTGTGAAACTGCTTTGTGTTAGATATGCCTATTCGTCTCACATAGATAAAACTTTTTCTCTATTATACAGTTTTGAAACTGCATTTTGGACGGACTGCGAGGGGACATTTTGTGCACATTTCGGCCTGTGGGGAAATAGGAAGCATTACCAGATAAGAACAGGAGAGAAGCTTTCTGAGAAACTGCTTTGTGATGTGTGCATTCCACTCAGGGATTTATACCTCTTTTGTCATAAGGCAGTGTTTGAGCACTGTTCCTATAAAACTGAAAAAGTGATATTTTGCAACGCATTGAAGACTATGGCGAAAAGTGAAATAACCAGAAATAACACCCAGAAAGAAACGTTCCAAGAAGCTGTTCTCTGACGATTCCATTCACTTCAGAGAGTTACAGCTTACACTGCTTTGCCCATTTTGGAAACTCTGTCTTTGAGGAATCTGGGAAGGGATATTAAGTGGTGCCCGGAGGCTTGTGGTGAAAAACGGAACGTCTTCCTATGAAAAAAAGACACAAGCTTTTGGAGCAACTGCTTTGTGATGTGCATATTCATCTTACAAACTTAATCATTCTTTGAATTAAGCAGTTTGAAATCACTGTTTCTGTGGAAACTCAGAGAGGACATTAGGGCACACTCTAAAAAATATGCCGAAAAACAAATACCCTCCGATAAAAATAGGAAGGAAACTTTCTGTAAAACTCTTCTAGGTCATGGGAAGTCCACTCCCACAGTTAAGCTTCTGTTTTCAGTAAGTAGCATTCTAACACTATTTCACGTTATTCAGCTAAGGGACACTCGGGAACACTTTGACGCTTACGGTGAAGGTGGAAGTATCTTCAGATAGATACTGGAGAGAAGATTTCCGAGGAGCTGCTTTGTGACACGTGCATTCCATTCACAGAATTATACTTTTCTTCTCATAGATGATTGGGGAATCCCGCTTGGAGAAAAAGCTAAAAGGGGACATCCAGGAGTATATTTACAGCCCTGGGGAAAAGGAAATATCCTCAGACAAAATCTCGAGGGAAACTTTCTGCAAAACTGCTTAGGGATAGATACGTCTACTCGTCTCGCATAGATAAATCTTTCCTTCTAATACAAAGATTTGAAACTGCGTCAATGATGGATTCCTGAAGGGACATTTGGAGCACATTTAAGCCTGTGGGAATTAGGAGATAAATTCAGATAAAAACTGGAGAGAAACTTTCTGTGAAACTGCTTTGTGATGTGCACATTCCACTCAGGGAGTTATACTTCTTTTCTCCTAATGCAGTGTTTGAACACTGTTCCTGTAAATATGAAAAAGTCATACTTTGAAGTGCCTTGAAGACTAAAGCGAAAAGTGAAATATCCTGAAATAAAGCCCAGAAGGAAGCGTTTCAAGAAACTGCTCTCTGATATGTCCATTCATTTCGAAGAAGACATAAAGCATTCACTACATTGCCCAGTTTGCAAACTCTGTCATTGAGGAGTCTGTGAAGGGATATTAAGTAGCGCCCATAGGCTTGTTGTGAGAAAGGAAACGTCTTCCATTGAAAACTGGAGAGAAACTTTCGGAACAACTTCTTTGTGACATGTGTATTCATCTCATAGAGTTATATCATTCTTTGGACTGAGCAGTTTGAAATCACTGTTTCTGTGGAAACTCAGAGAGGACATTTGCGAACGCTCTCAAGAATATGCTAAAAAAGACATACTCTCCGATATAAACCAGAAGGATACTTTCTGTGAAAATGCTCTAGGTTACTTGAAGTACAGTCACACAGTTAAGATTCTGTTTTCATGGAGCAGAATTCTAAAACTGTTTTAGGTTAGTCAGCTAAGGGACACTCAGGAACGTTTTGAGGCTTTCAGTGAAAATGGAAACATCTTCAGATAGACACTGGAGAGAAGGTCTCCGAGGAGCTGATTTGTGATGTGTGCATTCCACTCACAGAGTTATACTTTTCTTCTCTTAGAGCATTGGGTAATTCCGTCTGGAGAAAAAGGCATCAGGTTGAATTCAGACTTATATGGAAGAGTATGACGAAAAAGGAAATCTCCTCAAACAAAAACTGGAAAGAAGCTTTCTGTGAATCTTCTTTGTGATAGATACCTCTATTCATCTCACATAGATAAAGCTTTCTTTCTATTATGCAGTTTTGAAACTGTGTCATGGGTGGATTCGTGAAGTGACATTCGGGAGCACATTCAAGTCTGTGGGGTAATAGTAAATATATTCAGGTAAAAACTGGAGTGAAGCTTTCTGAAAAAACTGATTTGTGATGTGTGTATTCCACTGAGGGAGTTCTACCACTTTTCTCATAAGGCAGTGTTTGAACACTGTACGTGTAAAACTGAAAAAGTGATATTGTGCAGCGCATTGAAGACTACGGCGAAAAGTGAAATATCCTGAAATAAAACCCAGAGAGAAAGGTTCCAACAAACTGCTCTCTGACGTGTGCACTCATTTCAGAGAGTGAAGCTTACAGAGAGTGGAAATTTTCTGTGAAACTGCTCTGGGTCACATGAATTCCACTCACACAGCAAAGCTTTGGTTTTCATTGAGCAGTATTCTAACAAGCTTTTAGGTTAGTCTGTGAAGTGATATTCGGGAGTGTTTCGAGGCTTATGGTGAAAAAGGAAATATCTTCAGATAAAAACTGGAGAGTAGAATTCCAAGGTGCTGCCTTGCAACGTGTGCATTCCACTCACAGAGTTACAATTTTCTTTTCATAGAGGATTGGCGAGTCCCGTTTGGTGTAAACGCTACCAGGGCTCATTCGGGATTATATGCATGGCTATGGTTTAAGCGGAAATATCTTCAGACAAAAACTGGAAAGAAGTTTTCTGTGAAACTGCTTTGTGTTAGATATGTCTATCCATCTCACATAGATAAAACATTTTCTCTATTATGCAGTTTTAAACCTGCATTATGGACGGATTTGCGAAGGAACATTTTGTGCACATTTTGGCCTGTGGGCAAATAAGGAATATCGCCAGATAGGAACAAGAGAGAATCTGTCTGAGAAGCTGCTTTGTGATGTGTGCATTCCACTCAGGTATTTATACCTCCTTTTTCATAAAGCAGTGTTTGAACACTTTGAACACTGTTCCTGTAAAACTGAAAAAGTAATACCTTGCAGTGCACTGAATACTATGGCGAAAAGTGAATTATCCTGAAATAAAACCTAGAAGGAAGCATTCCAGGAAAGTGCTCTCTGACATGTGCATTCATTTCAGATAGTTAAAGCTTACACTACCCTTCCGAGTTTCGAAACTCTGTCTTTGAGGAATATGTGAAGGGATATTAAGTGGCGCCCGAAGGCTTGTGGTGAGAAAGAAAACGTCTTCAGATGAAAACTGGGGACAAGCTTCCGTAGCAACTGCTTTGTGATATGTGTATTCATCTCATAGAGTTAAATCATTCTTTGGATTGAACAGTTGAAATCACTGTTTTTGTGTAACCTTAGAAAGGACATTTGGGAACGCTCTTAAGAATATGCTGAAAAGGAAATACCCTCCAATAAAAAAAGAAGGAAACTTTCTGTGAAACTGCTCTAGGTCATGTGAGGTGCACTCACACAGTGGAGCTCCTGTTTTCATTGAGCAGCATTCTAACACTGTTCTAGGTTAGTTCGCTAATGGACAGTCAGTAGTGCATTGGGGCTTACGGTGAAAACGGAAATATCTTCAGATAGATAATGGAGAGAAGATTTCTGAGGAGCTACTTTGTGACGTGTGGGTTCCACTCACAGAGTTTTACTTTTCTTCTCATAGAGCACCGGGGAATCCCGTTTGGAGAATAATGCAACAAGGGGATTCGGGAATATATGGATGGCTATGGTGAAAAAGGTAATATCCTGAGAAAAAAACTGGAAAGAAGATTTCTGTGAAACTGCTTTTTGAAAGATATGTCCATTCATTTCAGACAGATAAACCTTTCTTTCTATCAAGTAGTTTTGAAACTGCATCATGGATGGATTCGCGAATGGATATTCAGGAGCACATTCATGCGTACGGCGAAAAAGTAGATGTCTTAAGTTAAAAACTGCAGAGACGCTTTATGAGAAACTGATTTTTGATGTGTGCATTCCACGCAGGGAGTTATACCTCTTCTCTCATAAGGCAGTGTTTGAAAACTTTTCCTACAAAACTGACAAAGTGATATTTTGCAGTGAATTGATGACTATGGTGAAATGTGAAATATCCTGAAAAAAAAAAAAAAAAAAAAACAAGAAAGAAGAGTTCCAAGAAACTCCTCTCTGATGTGGGCATTTATTTCAGAGAGTTAAAGTTTACACTGCATTGTCCAGTTTGGAAACTCTGTCTTTGAGGAATCTGTGAAGGGATAATACGTGGTTCCCCTGGACTTGGGGTGAAAAAGGAAATGTCTTCCGATGAAAACTGGAGAGAAGCTTTCGGAGCAACTGCTTTGTGATGTGTGTAATCATTCCATTGTGTTAAATCATTGTTTGGGTTGAGCAGTTTGTTATCACTCTTTCTGTGGAACCTGAGAAAGGACATTTGGAAATGCTCTTAAGAATATATTGAAAAAGAAATACCCTCCAATCATAAAGACAAGGAAACACTCTGTGAAACTACTCTAAGTCACGTGAAGTCCACACGCACAGTTAAACTTCTGTTTTCATTGAGCAGTATTGAAACACTCTTTTAGCTTGGTCAGCTAAGGGATACTAGGGAGCACTTTGAGACTTACGGTGAAACGGACATATCTTCAGGTAGATACTGGAGATAAGATTTCTGAGGAGCTGCTTTGTGAAGTGTGCATTCCACTCACTGAGTTACACTTTTCTTCTCCAAGAAGATTGAGGAATTCCGTTTGTAGTAAAAGCTACCAGGGGACTTTCGGGAGTATATGGACTGGTATGATGAAAAATAAAATATCCTCACACAAAATCTGGAAAGAAGCGTTCTGTGAAACTGCTTTGTGATAGATATGTCTACTCATCTCGCATACATAAAAACTTCTCTCTATTACGCAGTTTTGAAACTGCATCACTGATACATTCACGAAGGGACATTCGGGAGCACATTCAGTCCAGTGGGGAAGTAGGAAATAACATCAGATAAAAACTGGAGAGAAGCTTTGTGAGTAACTGATTTGTGATGTGTGCATTCCACTCAGGGAGTTATACCTCTTTTCTCATAAGGCAGTGTTTGAACACTGCTCCTGTAAAACTGAAAAAGTGATATTTTGCAGCACATTGGAGACTAGGGCGAAAAGTGAAATATCCTGAAATAAAACCCAAAAAGAAGTGTTCCAAGAAACTGCTCTTTGACGTTTGCATTCCTTTCAGAGAGTTAAAGCATTCCCTACATTGCCCAGTTTGGAAATTCTGTCTTTGAAGAATCTGTGAAGGGAAATTATAGTGGCGTCCGAAGGCTTGAGGTGAGAAAGAAAACGTCTTCTGACGTTTGGGATTACATTCGGGCCTATGGTCAAATAGGAAATAGAGTCAGATAAAAACTGGAGAGAAGCTTTCTGAGAAACTGCTTGGTGATGTGTGCATTCCACTCAAGGAGTTTTAATGTTCTTCTCATAAGGCACAGTTTGAACACTGTTCATGTATAACCAAAAGAGTGATACTCGGAGCACATTGAAGACTATGGCAAAAAGTGAAATGTCTTTCAATAAAAAACAGAAAGAAGCACTCGAAGAAACTGCTCTCTGACATGCCCATTCTTTTCACAGGGTTAAAGCTACATTTCCCGGTTTGAAGTTCGGCCTCTGAGGGTTCTGCGAAGGGATAGTAAGTGGCAACCGGAGGCTTGTGTCGAGCAAGGAAATGTCTCCCATCGAAAATGGGAGAGAAGCTTTCTGTGCAACAATTTGTGATGTTTGTATTCATCTCACAGAGTTAAATCATTCTTTGCATTGAGCAGTTTGAAATCACTTTTTCTGTGGAATCTGAGAAAGGACATTTGGAGACGCTCTTTAGAATACCCTAAAAAAGAAATAACCTCAGAGGAAAACCAGAAGGAAGCTTTCTGTGAACCTGCTCTGTGTCATGTGAATTCCACTCCCACAGTTGAGCTTCTCTTTTCATTGACTAGTGTCATAACACTGTTTTTGTTTAGACTGTGAAGCGATATTCAGGAGCTATTTGAGTTTTACGGTTGAAAAGAAACGTCTTCAGATAAAAAATGGAGAGAAGCTTTCTGAGGAGCTGCTTTGTGACGTGTGCATTCCACTCACAGAAATATACCTTTCTTCTTCTAGTGGATTCTGGAATCCCTTTTGGAGAAAAAGCTACCATGAGACCTTCGGGAGTATGGGGACGGCTATGGTGAAAAAGGAAATATCCTCAGACAAAACTGGAAAGAAGATTTCTGTGAAACTGCTTCATGTTAGATATATCTATTCATCTCGCATAGTTCAATCGTATCTTATATTACACGGTTTGGAAACTCCGTCATGCGCAAATTCGCAAAGGGACATTCAGAAGCACATTCAGGCCTATGGTGAAAGAGGAGATATCTTCAGATAAAAACTGGATAGAAGCCTTCTGAGAAACTAGTTGTGAGGTATGCATTCCATTCAGGGAGTTATACCTCTTTTCTCACCAGGCAGTGTTTAAACACTCTTCCTGTGTAACCGAAAATGTGATATGTCAGAGCAGTTTGAGGACTACGGCAAATAGTGAAATGTACTGAAATTAAATAGAGAAAGAAGCATTCCAAGAATCTGCTCTCTGATATGTGCATTCACTTCACAGAATTTATGCTTACTCTATGTTGCCCAGTTTGGAAATTCTGTCTTTTAAGAACCTCTGAAGGGATATTTAGTGACGTCCGGAGGCTTGCGGTGAGCAAGGAAACATCTTGCCATGAAACCTGCAGTGTAACTTTCTGAGCAACTTCTTTGTGATGAGTGTATTCGTCTCATAGATTTAAACCATTCTTTCAATGGAGCAGATTGAAATCACTGTTTTTGTGGAATCTGAGGAAGGTCATTTGGGAATGATCCTTAGAACATGGAGAAAGAAATATCCTTAGGTAAAATCCAGAAGGAAGCTTTCTGTGAAAATATTCTGTCATCTTAATTCCTCTTGCTTAGTTAAGCCTCTCCTTATGTTGAGTAGTTTTATAACCCTGTGGATGTTTAGCGTGTGATGGGACATTTGGGAGCACTTTGAAGCTTATGGTGAAAAAGGAAATATGTTCAGACCGAAACTGGAGAAAAGCTTTCTGATGAACTGCTTTGTGACGTGTGCATTCCACTCATGGAAATATGCCTTTCTTCTCCTAGAGGATTCCAGAATCCCTTTTGGAGAAAAGCTACCAAGAGACATTCGGGAGTATAGGAACGGCTATGGCAAAAAAGGAAATATCTTCAGAAAAAACTGGAAAGAAAATTAATGTGAAACTGCTACGTGTTAGATATTTCTATTTATCACACATAGTTAAAACCTTTCTTATATTACGCAGTTTGGAAACTCCATAATGCACAAATCCACGAAGGGACATTTGGGAGCACATTCAGACCTACGGTGAAAGAGGAGATATCTTCAGATAAAAACTGGATAGAAGATTTCTGAGAAACTACTTGTGATGTATGCATTCCACTCAGGAAGTTATACCTCTTTTCACACAAGGCAGTGTTTAAACATTGTTTCTGTGTAACCGGCAAAGTGATATTCCAGAGCGCATTGAGGACTATGGCAAACAGTGAAATATACTGAAATAAAATAGAGAAAGAAGCGTTCCATGAATCTGCTCTCTGATGTGTGCTTTCACTTCACAGAATTTATGCTTACTCCATATTGCACAGATTCAAAATTCTGTCTTTGAAGTATCAGTGAAGGGATATTTAGTGCCGCCCAGAGGCTTGTGATTAGCAAGGAAACATCATCCGACGAAACCTGCAGAGTAACTTTCTGAGCAACTTCTTTGCAATGTATATCTTTGTCTCATAGATTTAAACCGTTCTTTGGATTGAGCAGATTGAAATCATTGTTTTTGTGGAATCTGAGGAAGGACATTGGGGAATGATCCTTAGAACATGGAGAAAGAAATATCCTCAGGTAAAATCAAGAAGGAAGCTTTCTGTGAAACTACTCTGAATCATCTTAATTCCTCTCACTTAGTTAAGCCTCTCCTTACGTTGAGTAGTTTTACAACCCGGTGTATGTTTAACATGTGATGGGACATTTGGGAGCACTTTGAGGCTTACGGTGGAAAAGGAAATATGTTCAGATCGAAACTGGAGAGAAGCTTTCCGAGGAACTGCTTTGTGACGTGTGCATTCCACTCACAGTGTTATACCTCTCTTCTGATACAGCATCGGGAAAACCCTTTTGGAGAAACAGGTACCAGCTGATATTCGGGAGCATGTTGATGCCAATGATGAAAACGGAAATAGCCTCAAAAAAACCTGGAAAGAAGCTTTCTAGGAAACTACTCTGTGATATGTGTAACCATCTCACATAGATAAAGGTTCCCTTACATTACACAGCTTGAAAACTGTCAAGGACGGATCCACAAAGCGACTTTCGTGAGCACACTCAGGACTATGGTGAAAAAGGAAATATCCTCAGATAAAAACTGGAAAGAAGCTTTATGTGAATCTACTTTCTTCTATGTTTTTTCTTCTCACATAGATGAAGCTTTCTTTACATTACACAGCTTGGAAACTCCCTCGTGGAGGGATCCACGAAGGAATATTTGGGATCACATTCAGGCCTATGGTCAAATAGGAAATAGAGTCAGATAAAAACTGGAGAGAAGCTTTCTGAGAAACTGCTTGGTGATGTGTGCATTCCACTCAGGGGATTTTAACGTTCTTCTCATAAGGCCCAGTTTGAACATTGTTCCTGTAAAACCAAAAGAGTGATATTCGGAGCACATTGAAGACAATGGCAAAAAGTGAAATGTCTTCCAATAAAAAACAGAAAGAAGCACTCGAAGAAACTGCTCTCTGACATGCCCATTCTTTTGACAGGGTTAAAGCTTACTCTACATTTCCCGGTTTGAAGTTCGGCCTCTGAGGGTTCTGCGAAGGGATAGTAAGTGGCAACCGGAGGCCTGTGTTGATCAAGGAAATGTCTCCCATCGAAAATAGGAGAGAAGCTTTCTGCGCATCTCTTTTGTGATGTTTGTATTCATCTCAAAGGGTTAAATCATTCTTTGGATTGAGCAGTTTGAAATCACTGTTTCTGTGGAATCTGAGAAAGGACATTTGGAGATGCTCTTTAGAATACCCTGAAAAAGAAATAACCTCAGAGAGAAATGAGAAGGAAGCATTCTGTCAACCTGCTCTGTGTCACGTGAATTCCGCTCAAACACTTTAGCTTCTCTTTTCATTGAGCAGTATCATAACACTGTTTTTGTGCAGACTGCAAAGGGATATTCAGGAGTGATTTGAGGTTTACGGTGAGAAAGGAAACGTCTTCAGATAGAAACTGGAGAGAAATCTTCCGAGGAGCTGCTTTGTGATGTGTGCATTCCACTCAAGGAAATATACCTTTCTTCTCCTAGAGGATTCCTGAATCCCTTTTGGAGAAAAAGCTACCAAGAGACATTTGGGAGTATAGGGATGGCTGTGTTGAAAAAGGAAATATCCTCAGACAAAACTGGAAAGAATATTTCTGTGAAACTGCTTCGTGTTAGATATATCTATTCATCTCGCATAGTTCAAACATTTCTTATATTACACAGTTTGGAACCTCCGTCATTCACGAGTCCCCGAAGGGATATTTGGGAGCACATACAGGCCTATGGTGAAAGAGGAGCTATCTTCAGATAAAAACCGGATAGAAGCTTTCTGAGAAACTATTTGTGATGTATGACTTCCGCTCAGGGTGTTATAACTCTTTTCTCACAAGACAGTGTTTAAACACTGTTCCTGTGAAACCGAAAAAGTGATATTTCAGAGTGCACTGAGGACTATGGCAAATAGCAAAACTCTATGTTGCCCAGTTTCGAAATTCTGTCTTAGAAGTATCTGTGAAGGGATATTTAGTGATGCCCGGAGGCTTGTGGTGAGAAAGGAAACATCGTCCAATGAAAACTGCAGAGTAACTTTCTGAGCAACTGCTTTGCGAAGTGTGTATTTGTCTCATAGATTTAAACCATTCTTTGGAATGAGCAGATTGAAATCACTGTTTTTGTGGAATCTGAGGAAGGACACTTGAGAACGATCCATAGAACATGGAGAAAGAAATATCCTCAGGTAAAATCCAGAAGGAAGCTTTCTGTGAAACTACTCTGTGTCATCTTAATTCCTCTCACTTAGTTAAGCCTCTCCTTACGTTGAGTAGTTTTATAACCTGTGTATGTTTAGCGTGTGATGGGACATTGGGGAGCATTTTGAAGTTTACAGTGAAAAAGGAAATATGTTCAGACTGAAACTGGAGAGAAGCTTTCTGAGGAAATGCTTTGTGACGTGGGCATTACACTCACAGTGTTATACCTCTCTTCTCATACAGCATCAGGGAAACCCTTTTGGAGAAACAGGTACCAGATGATATTCGGGAGCATGTTGATGCCGATAATGAAAAGGGAAATAGCCTCCAACAAATCCTGGAAAGAAGCTTTCTAGGAAACTACTCTGTGATATGTGTAGTCATCTCACATAGATAAAGGATTCCTTACATTACACAGCTTGAAAACTGTCATGGACGGATCCACGAAGGGATTTTCGGGAGGACATTCAACACTGTTGTAAAAAAGGAAATATCTTCAGATAAAAACTGGAAAGAAGTTTCTGTGAATCTGCTTTTTTCTATGTCTATTCTTCTCACATGGCTGAAGCTTACTTTATATTATGCAGCTTGGAAAGTGACTCGTGTATGGATCCACGAAGTGATATTTGGGATCGCAAATGGGCCTATGCTCAAATAGGAAATATAGTCAGATAAAAACTGGAGATAAGATTTCTGAGAAACTGCTTGGTGACGTGTGCATTCCACTCAGGGAGTTTTAATATTCTTCTCATAAGGCACAGTTTGAACACTGTTCCTGTAAAACCAAAAGGGTGATATTTGGAGCACATTGAAGACTATGGCAAAAAGTGAAATGTACATTAAAAAAAACAGAAAGAAGCACACGAAGAAACTGCTCTCTGACATGCCTGTTCTTTTCACAGGATTAAAGCTTGCTCTACATTTCGCAGTTGGAAAGTTGGCCTCAGAGGTTCTGTGAAGGGAAAGTAAGTGGCAACTGGAGGCCTGTGTCGATCAAGGAAATGTCTCCCATCAAAAATTGGAGAGAAGCTTTCTGCGCAACTGTTTTGTGATGTTTGTGTTCATCTCATAGAGTTAAATCGTTCTTTGGATTGAGCAGTTTGAAGTCACTGTTTCTGTGGAATCTGAGAAAAGACATTTGGAGTTGCTCTTTAGAATATCCCGAAAAAGACACAAACTCAGAGAGAAACCAGAAGGAAGCTTTCCATGAAACTGCACTGTGTCACGTGAATTCCGCTCACACAGTTAACCTTCTCTTTTCACTGAACAGTATCATAACACTGTTTTTGTTTAGACTGTGAAGAGATATTCAGGAGCAATTTGAGAGTTACATTCAGAAGGGAAACGTCTTCAGATAGAAACTGGGGAATACCTTTATGAGGAGCTGCTTTGTGACGTGTGCATTCCACTCACAGAAATATACCTTTCTTCTCCTAGACGACTCTGGAATCCCTTTTAGAGAAAAAGCTACCAAGAGACATTTGGGAGTGTAGGGTCAGCTGTGGTGAAAAAGGAAATATCCTCAGACAAAACTGGAAAGAAGATTTCTGTGAAACTACTTCATGTTAGATATATTTATTCATCTCACACAGTTCAAACCTTTCTTATATTACACAGTTTGGAAACTCCATCATGCACGAGTGTGCAAAGGAACATTTGGGAGCACAGTTAAGCCTATGGTGAAAGAGGAGATATCTTCAGGTAAAGACTGGATAGAAGCTTTCTGAGAAACTACTTGTGATGTATTCATTCCGCTCAGGGAGTTATACCTCTTTTCTCCCAAGGCAGTGTTTAAACACTGTTCCTGTGTAACCAAAAAAGTGATATTTCGGAGTGCATTGAGGACTATGGCAAATAGTGAAATATACTGAAATAAAATCAAGAAAGAAGCGTTCCAAGAATGTGCTCTCAGACATGTGCATTCACTTCACAGAATTTATGCCTACTCTATGTTGCCCAGTTTCGAAATTCTGTCTTTGTAGAATCTGTGAAGGGATATTTAGTGATACCTGGAGTCTTGTGGTGAGCAAGGAAACAACTTCCGATGAAACCTGCAGAGTAACTTAAAGTGCAACTGCTTTGCGATGTGTGTATTCATCTCCTAGATTTAAACCATCTTTGGATTGAGCAGATTGAAATCACTGTTTTTGTGGAATCTGAAGAAGGACATTTGGGAACGATCCTTAGAACATGGAGAAAGAAATTTCCTCAGGTAAAATCCAGAAGGAAGCTTTCTGTGAAACTACTCTGTGTCATCTTAATTCCTCTCGCTCTGTTAAGCCTCTCCTTATATTCAGTAGTTTTATAACCCTGTGAATGTTTAGCGTGTGATGGGACATTCGGGAGCACTTTGAGGCTTACGGTGAGAAAGGAAATATATTCAGACCGAAACTGGAGAGAAGCTTTCCGAGGAACTGCTTTGTGACGTGTGCATTCCACTCACAGAAATATAACTTTCTTCTCCTAGAGGATTCCAGAATCCCTTTTGTAGAAAAAGCTACCAAGAGACATCGCGAGTATACGGTTAGCTATGGTGAAAAAGGAAATATCCTCAGACAAAACTGGAAAGAAGGTTTCGGTGAAACTGCTTAGTGTTAGATATTCCTATTCATCTCACATACTTCAAACCTTTCTTATATTAGGGAGTCTGGAAACTCTGTCATGCACGAATCCACAAAGGGACATTCGGGAGCACATACAGGCCTACGGGGAAAGAGGAGATATCTTCAGATAAAAACTGGATAGAAGCTTTCTGAGAAACTAGTTTTGATATATGCAGTCCACTCAGGGAGTTATACATCCTTTCTCACAAGACAGGGTTTGAACACTGTTCCTGTGACACCGAAGAAGTGATATTTGAGAGCACACTGAGGACTATGACGAATACTGAAATATACTGAAATAAAATCGAGTTAGAAGCGTTCCAAGAATCTGCTCTCTGATATGTGCATTCACTTCACAAAATTTATGCTTACTCTATGTTGCCCAGTGTCGAAATTCTGTCTTTGAAGAATCTGTGAAGGGATATTTAGTGACGCGTGGAAGCTTGTGCTGAACAAGGAAACATCTTCTGATGAAACATGCAGAGTAACTTTCTGAGCAACTGCTTTGCGATGTGTGTATTCGTCTCATAGATTTAAAGCATTCTTTGGATTGAGCAGATAGAAATCACTGTTTTTGTGGAATCTGAGGAAGGACATTTGGGAACGATCCTTAGATCATGGAGAAATAAATATCCTCAGGTAATATCCAGAAGGAAGCTTTCTGTGAAACTACTCTGTGTTGCCTTAATTCCTCTCACTTAATTAAGCCACTCCTTACGTTGAATAGTTTTATAATGCTGTGTATGCTGAGCATGTGATGGGACGTTCGGGAGCACTTTGAGGCTTACGGTAAAAAAGGAAATGTGTTCAGACTGAAACTGGAGAGAAGCTTTCCGAGGAACTGCTTTGTGATGTGTGCATTCCACTCACAGAAATATATCTTTCTTCTCCTAGAGGATTCTGGAATCCCTTTTGGAGAAAAAGCTATAAAGAGACATTTGGGAGTACAGGGACGGCTATGTTGAAAAAGGAAATATCCTCAGAGAAAATTGGAGAGTAGATTTCCGTGAAACTGCTTTGTGTTAGATATATCTATTCATTTCGCATAGTTCAAACCTTTCTTATATTACTCAGTTTGGAAGCTCCATAATGCACAAATCCATGAAGGGACATTTGGGAGCACATTCAGGCCTACGGTGAAAGAGGAGATATATTCATATTAAAAACTGGATAGAAGCTTTGTGAGAAACTACTTTGTGATGTATGCATTCCACTCAGGGAGTTATACCTCTTTTCTCACAAGGTGGTGTTTAAACTCTGTTCCTGTGTAACCGAAAAAGTGATATTTCAGAGCGGACTCAAGACTACAGCAAATAGTGAAATATACTGCAATAAAATGGAGAAAGAGGCGTTCCAAGAATCTGCTCTCTGATATGTGCATTTACTTCACAGAATTAATGCTTATTCTATGTTGCCCAGTTTCAATTTCTGTCTTTGAAAAATCTGTGCAGGGATCTTTAGTGACGCCCAGAGGCTTGTGGTGAGCAAGGAAGCATCTTCCCATTAAACCTGCAGAGTAAGTTCATAAGCAACTGTTTTGTGATGTGTGTATTCGTCTCATAGATTAAACCATTCTTTGGATTGAGCAGATTGAAATCACTGTTTTTGTGGAATCTGAGGAAGGACATATGGGAACGATCCTTAGAACATGGAGAAAGAAATATCCTCAGGTAAAATCCAGAAGGAAGCTTTCTGTGAGACTACTCTGTGTCGTCTTAATTCCTCTCGCTTAGTTAAGCCTCTCCTTATGTTGAGTAGTTTTATAACCCTGTGTATGCTGAGTGTGTGATGGGACATTCGGGAGCACTTTGAGGCTTATGGTGAAAAAGGATATATGTTCTGACTGAAACTGGAAAGACGCTTTCCGCTGAACTGCTTTGTGACGTGTGCATTCCACTCACAGTGTTATACCTCTCTTCTCATACAGCGTCGGGGAAACCCTTTTTGAGAAACAGGTACCAAGTGATATTCGGGAGCATGTTGATGCCGATGATGAAAAGGGAAATAGCCTCAGACAAAACCTGGAAAGAAGCTTTCTAGGAAACTACTCTGTGATATGTGTAGTCATCTCACATAGATAAAAGATTCCTTACATTACACAGCTTGAAAACTGTCATGGACGGATCCATGAAGGGACTTTCCGGAGCACACTCAGGACTATGATGAAAAAGGAAATATCTTCTGATAAAAACTTGAAAGAAGCTTTCTGTGAATCTGCTTTTTTCTATGTTTATTCTACTCACATAGATGAAGCTTTCTTTACATTACACATCTTGGGAACTCCTTCGTGGATGGATCCACGAAGGGATATTTGGGATCACATTTGGGCCTATGGTCAAATAGGAAATAGAGTCAGATAAAAAATGGGAGAAGCATTCTGAGAAACTGCTTGGTGATGTGTGCATTCCACTCAGGGGGTTTTAATGTTCTTCTCATAAGGCACAGTTTGAACACTGTTCATGTAAAACCAAAAGAGGGATATTTGGAGCACATTGAAGACTATGGCAAAAAGTGAAATGTCGTCAAATAAAAAACAGAAAGAAGCACGCAAAGAAACTTCTCTCTGACATGCCCATTCTTTTGACAGGGTTAAAGTTTACTCTACATTTCCCAGGTTGAGATTCAGCCTCTGAGGGTTCTGCGAAGGGATAGTAAGTGGCAACCGGAGGCCTGTGTCAAGCAAGAAAATGTCTCCCATCGAAAATTGGAGAGACACTTTCTGCGCAACTCTTTTGTGATATTTGTATTCATCTCAAAGAGTTAAATTATTCTTTGGATTGAGCAGTTTGAAATCACTCTTTCTGTGGAATCTGAGAAAGGACATTTGGAGACGTTCTTTAGAATATTCTGAAAAAGAAATAACCTCAGACAGAAATTAGAAGGAAGGATAAAGGAAGCTTTCTGTGAAACTGCTCTGTGTCACGTGAGTTCCACTCACACAGTTAAGCTTCTCTTTTCATTGAGCAGTATCATAACACTGTTTTCGTTTCGACTGCAAAGGGATATTCAGGGGTGATTTGAGGGTTATGGTGAGAAAGGAGACGTCTTCAGATAGAAACTGCAGAGCTTTCTGAGGAGCTGCTTTGTGACCTGTGCATTCCAGTCACAGAAATATACATTTCTTCTCCCAGAGGCTTCTGGTATCCCTTTTGGAGGAAAAGCTACCAAGAGACATTTAGGAATATAGGTATGGCTATGGTGAAAAAGGAATTGTCCTCAGACAAAAACTGGAAAGTAGATTTCTGTGAAAATGCTTTGTGTTAGATATATCTATTCATCTCGCACAGTTCAAACCTTTTTTATATTACGCAGTTTGGAAACTCCGTCATACACGAGTCCGCGAAGGGACATTTTCGAGCACATTCAGGCCTACGGTGAAAGAGGTGATTACTTCAGATAAAAACTGGATAGAAGCTTTCTGATAAACTACTTGTGATGTATGCATTCCGCTCAGGGAGTTATACCTCTTTTCTCACAAGGCAGTGTTTAAACACTGTTCCTGTGTAACAGAAAAAATGATATTTCGGAACACACTGAGGACTATGGCAAATAGTGAAATATACTGAAATAGAATTGAGAAAGAAGCATTCCAAGAATCTGCTATCTGATATGTGCATTCACTTCACAGAATTTATGCTTACTCTATGTTGCCCAGTTTCGAAATTCTGTCTTTGAAGAATCTGTGAAGGGATACTTAGTGACACCTGGAGGCTTGTTGTGAGCAAGGAAACATCTTCCGATGAAACCTCCCGAGTAACTTTATGAGCAACTGTTTTGCGTTGTGTGTATTTGTCTTCTAGATTTAAACCATTCTTTGGATTGAGCAGATTGAAATGACTGTTTTTCTGGAATCTGAGGAAAGACACTTGGGAAAGATCCTTAGAACATGGAGAAAGAAATATCCTCAGGTAAAATCAAGAAGGAAGCTTTCTGTGAAACTACTCTGTGTCATCTTAATTCCACTCTCTTAGTTAAGCCTTTTCTTACGTTGAGTCGTTTTATAACCCTGTGTATGTTTAACGTGTGATGGATCATTCGGGACACTTTGAGGCTTATGGTGAAAAAGGAAATATGTTCAGACCAAAACTGGAGAGAAGCATTCCGAGGAACTGCTTTGTGACGTGTGCATTCCACTCACATTGTTATACCTCTCTTGTCAGACAGCATCAGGGAAACCCTTTGGAGAGCCAGGTACCAAGTGATATTCGGGAGCATGCTGATGCCGATGATGAACAGGGAAATAGTCTCAGACAAAACCTGGAAAGAAGCTTTCTAGGAAACTACTCTGTGATATGTGTAATCATTTCACATAGATAAAGGTTTCCTTACATTACACAGCTTGAAAACTGTCATGGACGGATCCATGAAGGGACTTTCGGGAGCATACTCAGGACTATGGTGAAAAAGGAAATATCTTCAGATAAAAACTGGAAAGAAGCTTTCTGTGAATCTGCTTTTTTCTATGTTTATTCTTCTCATATAAATGAAGCTTTCTTTACATTACACAGCTTGGAAACTCCCTCGTGGATGTATCCACGAAGGAATATTTGGGATCACATTCGGGCCTGTGGTCAAATAGGAAATCTAGTCAGATAAAAACTTGAGAGAAGCTTTCTGAGAAACTGCTTGGTGAAGTGTGCATTGCACTCAGGGAGTTTTAATGTTCTTCTCATAAGGCACAGTTTGAACACTGTTCCTGTAAAACCAAAAGAGTGATATTCGGAGCACATTGAAGACTATCGTAAAAAGTGAAATGTCGTCAAATAAAAAACAGAAAGAAGCACTCGAAGAAACTGCTCTCTGACATGCCCATTGTTTTTTTTTTTTTTTTTTTATTATACTTTAAGTTCTAGGGTACATGTGCATGACGTTATATCATGTATAACTCCCCAATGCAATCCCTCCCTCCTCCCCCCTCCCCATGATAGGCCCCAGTGTGTGATGTTCCCCTTCCCGAGTCCAAGTGATCTCATTGTTCAGTTCCCACCTATGAGTGAGAACATGCGGTGTTTGGTTTTCTCTTCTTGTGATAGTTTGCTAAGAATGATGGTTTCCAGCTGCATCCATGTCCCTACAAAGGACGCAAACTCATCCTTTTTGATGGCTGCATAGTATTCCATGGTGTATATGTGCCACATTTTCTTAATCCAGTCTGTCACAGATGGACATTTGGGTTGATTCCAAGTCTTTGCTATTGTGAATAGTGCCGCAATAAACAAACGTGTGCATGTGTCTTTGTAGTAGAGTAATTTATAATCCTTTGGGTAAATACCCAGTAGTGGGATGGCTGGGTCATATGGTACATCTAGGCAAGGACTTCATGTCTAAAACACCAAAAGCAACGGCAGCAAAAGCAAAAATTGACACATGGGATCTAATTAAACTAAAGAGCTTTTGCACATCCAAAGAAACTACCATCAGAGTGAACAGGCAACCTACAGAATGGGAAAAAATTTTTGCAACCTACTCATCTGACAAAGGGCTAATATCCAGAATCTACCAAGAACTCAAACAAATATACAAGAAAAAAGCAAACAACCCCATCAAAAAGTGGGGAAAGGATATGAACAGACATTTCTCAAAAGAAGACATCCATACAGCCAACAGACACATGAAAAAATGCTCATCATCACTGGCCATCAGAGAAATGCAAATCAAAACCACAATGAGATACCATCTCACACCAGTTAGAATGGCAATCATTAAGAAGTCAGGAAACAACAGGTGTTGGAGAGGATGTGGAGAAATAGGAACACTTTTACACTGTTGGTGGGATTGTAAACTAGTTCAACCATTATGGAAAACAGTATGGCGATTCCTCAAGGATCTAGAACTAGACATGCCCATTCTTTTGACAGGGTTAAAGCTTACTCTACATTTCCCAGTTTGAAAGTCAGCCTCTGAGGGTTGTGGGAAGGGACAGTAAGTGTCAACCAGAGGCCTGTCTCGAGCAAGGAAATGTCATCCATGGAAAATTGGAGATAGGCTTTCTGCACAACTCTGCTGTGATGTTTGTATTCATCTCATAGAGTGAAATCATTCTTCGCATTGAGCCGTTTGAAATCATTGTTTCTGTGGAATCTGTGAAAGGACATTTGGAAACTATCTTTCCAATATCCTGAAAAAGAAATAACCCGAGAGAGAAATCAGAAGGAAGCTTTCTGTCAAACTGCTCTGTGTCAAGTGAATTCTGCTCACACAATTAAGCTTCTCTTTCCATTGAGCAGTATCATAGTACTGTTTTACTTTAGTGTGTGAAAGGGATATTCTGCAGTGCTTTGAGGATGTCAGTGAGAAAGGAAACGTCTTCAGATAGAAACTGGAGAGAAGATTTCTGAGGATCTGCCTTGTGACGTGTGCATTCCACTCACAGAAATATACCTTTCTTCTCAAGAGGATTCCTTAATCCTTTTTGGAGAAAAAACTACCAAGAGACATTCGTGAGTATAAGGATGGCTATTGTGAAAAAGGAAATATCCTCAGACAAAAACTGGAAAGAAGATTTCTGTGAATTGCTTTGTGTTAGGTATATTGATTCATTTCTCATTGTTAAAACTTTTCTTATATTATGCAATTTGGATAGTTCATCATTCATGGATCCACGAAGGGACATTCAAGAGCACATTCAGGCCTACGGTGACAGAGGAGATATCTTCAGCTAAAAACTGGATAGAAGCTTTCTGGGAAACTACTTTGTGATGTATGCTTTCCACTCAGGGAGTTATACCTCTTTTCTCACAAGGCAGTGTCTCAACAGCGTTCCTGTGAATCTGAAAAGAGATGTTTCGGAACGCATTCAGGACTATGGCGAATAGTGAAGTATACTGAAATAAAATCGAGAAAAAAGCATTCCGAGAATCTGCTCCTATATGTGCATTCACTTCACAGAGTTAATGATTACTCTATGTTGCCCAGTTTCGAAACTGTGTCTTTGAAAAATCTCTGAAGGGATATTTAGTGAAGCCTGGAGACCTGTGGTGAGCAAGGAAATGTCTTCCAATGAAACCCGCAGAGAAACTTTCAGAGCAACTGCTTTGCAATGTGTATATTATTCTCATAGAGTTAAACCATACTTTGGATTGAGCAGTTGAAATCACTGTTTTTGTGGAATCTGAGGAAGGACATTTGGGAACGATACTTAAAATATGGAGAAAGAAATATCCACAGAAGGAAGGTTTCTGTGAAACTGCTCTGTGTCATTTTAATACCTCTCACTCAGTTAAGCCTCTTTTTTAATTGAGAAGTTTTCTAACCCTGTGTATGCTTTGCGTGTGATTGGATATTTGGGAGAATTTTGAGGCTTACGGTGAAAAAGGAAATATGTTCAAACCGAAACTGGAGAGAAGCTTTCCGAGGAACTGCTTTGTGACTTGTGCATTCCACTCAAGTGTTATACCTCTCTTCTCATACAGTGTCGGGGAAACCCTTTTGGAGAAACAGATACCAAGTGATATTCGGGAGCCTGTTGATGCCGATGGTGAAAAGGGAAAAGACTCAGACAAAAACTGGAAGAAGCTTTCTAGGAAACTACTCTGTGATATGTGTAATCATCTCACATAGATAAAGCTTTCTTTATGTTACGCAGCTTGGAAACTGTCATGGACGGATCCACGAAGGGACATTCGGGAGGACATTCAGGACTATGGTGAAAAGGAAATATCTTCACATAAAAACTGCAAAGAAGCTTTCTGTGAATCTGCTTTTTGCTATATTTATTCATCTCACATAGATGAAGCATTCTTTTCATTACACAGCTTGGAAACTCAATCATGGATGGATCCGCGAAGGGATATTTGGGATCATATTCGGGCGTATGGTGAGATAGGAAATATAGTCAGATAAAAACTGTAGAGAAGCTTTCCCAGAAACTGCTTTGTGATGTGCATATTCCACTCAGGGGGTTATAACTTTCCTCTCATAAGGCACAGTTTGAACACTGTTCCTGTAAAACCAAAAGAGTGATATTCGGAGCAGATTCAAGATTATTGCTAAAAGTGAAATGTCATCCAATAAAAAACAGAAAAAAACCCTTGAAGAAACTGCTCTGTGACATGTCATTCTAGTCACAGGATTAAAGCTTACTCTACATTTCCCAGTTTGAAAGTCAGTATTTGAGGGTTCTGCGAAAGGATAGTAAGTTGCAAACGGAGGCCTGTGTCGAGCAAGGAAATGTTCCAACGAAAATTGGAAAGAAGCTTTCTGCACAACTCTTTTGAGATGTTTGTATTCATCTCATAGAGTTAAATCATTCTTTGGATGGAGAAGTTTGTAATCACTCTTTCTGTGGAATCTGAGAAAGGACATTTGGAAACACTCTTTAGAATGTCCCGAAAAGGAAATAATTTCAGAGAGAAAGAAGATGAAAGCTTTCTGTGAAACTACTATCTGTCACGTGTATTCCGCTCACACAATTAAGGTTCTCTTTTCATTGAGCAGTATCATAACACTGTTTTTGTGCAGTCTGTGAAGGGATATTCAGGAGCACTTTGAGGCTTATGATGAAAAAGGAAACGTCTTCAGATAGAAACTGGAGAGAAGCTTTCTGAGGAGCTTGTTTGTGACGTGTGCATTCCAGTCACAGAAATATCTTTCTTCTAAGAGAGGATTCAGGCATCCCTTTTGGAGAAAAAGCTACCAAGAAACATTCAGGAGAATAGAGACGGCTATGGTGAAAAAGGAAATAACCTCAAGACAAAAAGTGGAAGGAAGATTTCTGTGAAACTGCTTTGTGTTAGATATATTGATTCATCTTGCATTATTAAAACTTTTTTTATATTACGCAGTTTGGAAACTCCATCATGCACGGATCTGGGAAAGGACATTCGGGAGCACATTCAGGCCTACAGTGAAAGAGGAGATATCTTCAGATAAAAACTGGAGAGAAGCTTTCTGAGAAACTACTTTGTGATAGATGCATTCCACTCAAGGAGTTGTACCTGTTTTCTCACAAGGCAGTGTTTGAACACTGTTCCTGTGACACCGAATAAGTGATATTTCGGAACGCATTGAGGACTATGGCGAAGAGTGAAATATACTGAAATAAAATCGAGGAAGAAGCGTTCCAGGAATCTGCTCTCTGACATGTGCATTCACTTCACAGAGTTAATGCTTATTCTATGTTGCCCAGTTTCGAAACTCTGTCTTTGAAGAATCTGTGAAGGGATATGTAGTGACGCCCAGAGGCTTGTGGTGAGCAAGGAAAGGTCTTCCGATGAAACCTGCAGAGAAACATTCTGAGCAACTGCTTGATGATGTGTGTATTCGTCTCATAGAGTTAAACCATTCTTTTGATTGAGCAGCTTGAAATCACTGTTTTTGTGGCATCTGAGGAAGGACATTTGGGAACAATTCTTAGAATATGGAGAAAGAAATATGCTCAGGTAAAATCCAGAAGGAAGCTTTCTGTAAAACTGCTGTGTGTCGTCTTAATTCCTATCACTCAGTTACACCTCTCTTTTCATTGAGCAGTTTTCTAATCCTTTGTATGTTTAGTGTGTGATGGGATATTCAGGAGCACTTTGCGACTTACGGTGAAAAAGGAAATATGTTCAGACCGAAACTGGAGAGAAGCTTTCTGAGGAACTGCTCTGTGATGTGTGCATTCCACTAACAGTGTTATACCTCTCTTCTCATACAGCATCAGGGAAAACCTTTTGGAGAAACAGGTACCAAGTGATATTCGGGAGCCTGTTGATGCCGATGGTGAAAAGGGAAAAGACTCAGACAAAAACTGGAAAGAAGCTTTCTAGGAAACTATTCTGTGATATGTGTAATCATCTTACATAGATTTAGCTTTCTTTACATTACGCAGCTTAGAACCTATAATGGACGATTCCATGAAGGGACATTCAGGAGCACATTCAGGACGATGGTGAAATAGAAATATCTTCAGATAAAAACTGAAAAGAAGCTTTCTGTGAATCTGCTTTGTGCTAAGTTTATTCATCTCACATAGATGAAGCTTTCTTTACATTACACTGCTTGGAACATCCCTCATAGAGGTATCTGCAAAGGGATATTTGGGATCACATTTGTGCCTATGGTGAAATAGGAAATATAGTCAGATAAAAACTGGAGAGAATCTTTCTGAGAAACTGCTTGGTGATGTCAGCATTCCTCTCAGGGAGTTATAACGTTCTTCACATAAGGCACAGTTTGAACACTGTTTCTGTAAAATCAAAGGAGTGATATTAGGAGCAAATTGAAGACTATGGCAAAAAGTGAAATGTCGTCCAATAAAAAACAGAAAGAAGCACCCCAAGAAACTGCTCTCTGACATGTCCATAGTTTTCACAGGGTTAAAGCTTACTATACATTTTCCAGTTTGAAAGTCTGTCATTGAAGGTTCTGCGAAGAGATTGTAAGTGGCAAACAGAGGCCTCTGTCTGGCAAGGAAATATCTTCAATCGAACATTGGAGAGAAGCTTTCTGCGCAACTCTTTTCTGATGTTTGTATTCATCTCATGGAGTTAAATAGTTCTTTGGATTGAACAGTTTGAAATCACTTTTTCTGTGGAATCTGAGAAAGGACATTTGGACATGCTCTTTACAATATCCTGAAAAAGAAATGACCTCAGAGAGAAACCAGAAGGAAGCTTTCTGTTAAACTGCTCTCTGTCCCATGAATTCCACTCACACAGTTAAGCTTCTCGTTCCATTGAGCAGTATCATAACACTGTTTTTGTTTAGTCTGTGAAGGGATATTCAGGAGCACTTTGAGGCTTATGGTGAGAAAGGAAATGTCTTCAGATAGAAACTGGAGGGAAGCTTTCTGCGGAGCTGCTTTGTGACGTGTGCATTCCACTCACAGAAATATACCATTCTTCTCATACAGGATTCTGGAATCCCTTTTGAAAGAAAAGCTACCAAGAGACATTTGGGAGTACAGGGATGGCTATGGTGAAAAAGGAATATCCTCAGACAAAAACTGGAAAGAAGATTTCTGTGAAACTGCTTTGTGTTAGATATATCGAATCATCTCACATAGTTAAACTTTTCTCATATTACGGAGTTTGGAAACTCTGTCATCCACGGATCCGCAAAGGGATATTCAGGAGTGCATTCAGGCCTACAGTGACAGAGGAGATATCTTCAGATAAAAAATGAATAGAAGCTTTGTGAGAAACTACCTTGTGATGTATGCATTACACTCAGGGACTTATAACTCTTTTCTCACAAGGCAGCATTTGAACACTGTTCCTGTGAAACCAAAAAAGTGATATTTCGGAGAGCATTGAGGACTGTGGCGAATGGTGAAATATACTGAAATAAAATTGGAAAGAAGTGTTCCAGGAATCTGCTCTATGATATGTGTATTCACTTCACAGACTTAATGCTTACTCTATGTTGCCTAGTTTCGAAACTCTGTCTTTGAAGAATATTTGAAGGGATATTTCTTGACTTCCGGAGGCTTGTGGTGAGCAAGGAAACGTCTTTCACTGACACCTGCAGAGAAACTTAGTGAGCAACTGCTTTGTGATGTGTGTATTCATTTCATAGAGTTAAACAATTATTTCGATTGAGGAGTTTGAAATCACTGTTTCTGTAGAATCTGATAAAGGACATTTGGAAACACTCTTTAGAATATCCTGAAAAAGAAATAACCTCGGAGAGAAACCAGAAGGATGCTTTCTGTGAAACTGCCCTGTGTCACGTGAATTCCACTCACAGAGTTAAGCCTCTCTTTTCATTGAGCATTATAAAAACACTGTTTTTGTTTAGTCTGCGAAAGGGATATTCAGGAGCACTTTGAGGCTAACGATAAGAAAGGAAACATCTGCAGATAGAAAGTGGCGAGAAGCTTTCTGAGGAGCTGCATTGTGACGTGTGCATTCCACTCTCAGAAATATACCTTTCTTCTCATAGAGGATTCCGGAATCCATTTTGGAGAAAAAGGTACCAAGAGACATTCGGGAGTATAGGGACGGCTATGGTGAAAAATGAAATATCCTCAGACAAGAACTGGAAAGAAATTTTTGTGAAACTGCTTTGTGATAGATATATTGATTCATCTTGCATAGTTAAAACCTTTTTATATTACACAGTTTGGAAACTCCATCATGCACGGATCCATGAAGAGACATTCCAGAGCAAATACAGGCCTACAGTGATGGAAAGAAGTGTTCCAGGAATCTGCTCTCTGATATGTGCATTCACTTCACAGGGTTAATGCTTACTCTATGTTGCCCTGTTTTGAAACTCTGTCTTTGAAGAATCTGTGAAGGGATATTTAGTGACGCCCAGAGGCTTATGGTGAGCAAGGAAACGTCTTTCGCTCAAACCTGCAGAGAAACTTTCTGCGCAACTGCTTTGCGATGTGTGTATTCCTCTCATAGACTTAAACCATTCTTTGGATTGAAAAGCTTGAAATCACTGTTTTTATGGAATCTGAGGAAGGACATTTGGGAATGATCCTTAGAATATGGAGAAAGAAATATCTCCAGGTAAAATCCAGACGGAAGCTTTCTGTGAAACTGCTCTCTGTTGTCTTAATTCCTCTCGCTCAGTTAAGCCTCTCTTTTCATTTAGCAGTTTTCTAACCCTGTATATGTTTAGCATGTGATGAGATATTCGGAATTACATTGAGGTTTACGGTGAAAAAGGAAATATGTTCAGACAGAAACTGGAGAGAAGCTTTCCAAGGGACTGCTTTGTGACGAGTACATTCCACTAAGAGTGTTAGACCTCTCTTCTCATACAGCATCAGGGAAAACCTTTGGGAGAAACAGGTACCAAGTGATATTCGGGAGCATGTTGATGCCGATGGTGAAAAGGGAAATAGCCTCAGACAAAAACTGGAAAGAAGCTTTCTAGGAAACTACTCTGTGGTATGTGTAATCATCTCACATAGATAAAGCTTTCTTTACATTACGCAGCTTGGAAACCATCATGGACGGATCTAGCAAGGGATATTTGGGAGCACTTTCAGGACTATGGTGAAAAAGGATATATCTTCAGATAAAAACTAAAAAGAAGCTTTCTGTGAATCTGCTTTTTGCTATGTTTATTCATCTAACATAGATGAAGCTTTCTTAACATTGCACTACTTGGAAACTCCCTCGTGAATGGATCCGCAAAGGGATACTAGGGATCACATTGGGGCCTATGGTGAAATAGGAAATATAGTCAGGTAAATACTGCAGAGAAGCTTTCTGAGAAACTGCTTGGTGATATGTGCATTCCACCCATGGGGTTATAATTTTCTTCTCATAAGGCACAGTTTGTACAGTGTTCCTGTAAATTCAAAAGCGTGATATTCGGAGCACATTGAAGACTATGGCAAAAAGTGAAATGTCTTCCAATAAAAAACAGTAGGAAGCACTCGAAGAAACTGGTCTCTGACATGACCATTCTCTTCACAGGGTTAAAGCTTACTGTACACTTCCCAGTTGGAAAGTCGGTCTTTGAGGATTCTGGGAAGGGACAGTAAGTAGCAACCGGAGGCCTGTGTCCAGCAAGGAAATGTCTTCCATGGAAAAGTGAAGAGAAACTTTCTGCACAACAATTTTGTGATATTTGTATTCATCTCATAGAGTTAAATCATTCTTTGGATTAAGCAGTTTGAAAACACTGTTTCTGTGCAATCTGAGAAATGACATTTGGAAACGCTCGTTAGAATATCCTGAAAAAGAATTAACCTCAGAGAGAAACCAGAAGGAAGCTTTCTGTGAAACTGCTCTATGTCACATGAATTCCACTCACACAGTTAAGCTTCTGTTTGCATTGAGCAGTATCACAACACTGTTTTTGTTTAGTCTGCAAAAGGGATATTAAGGAGCACTTTTAGGCAGACAGTGAGAAAGGAAACGCCTTCAGATAGAAACTGGAGAGAAGTGTTCTCAAGACTCACTTTGTGACGTGTGAATTCCACTCACAGAAATATACCTTTCTTCTCATAGAGGATTCCGGAAATCCTTTTGGAGAAAAAGCCACCAAGACACATTCTAAGTATAGGGACTGCTATGGTGAAAATGCAAATATCCTCAGAGAAAAACTGGATAGAAGATTTCTGTGAAGCTGCTTTGTGTTAGATATATTTATTCATCTCGCATAGTTAAAACTTTTCTTATGTTACACAGTTTGGAAACTCCGTCATTCACGGATCCATGAAGAGACATTCAGGAGCACATTCAGGCCTATGGGAAAGGGGAGATATCTTCAGATAAAAACTGGAGAGAAGCTTTCTGAGAACCTACTTTGTGATGTATGTATTTCACTCAGGGAGTTATACCTCTTTTCTCACAAAGCAGTGTGTGAACACTGTTCCTGTGAAACCGAAAAAGTGACATTTCAAAGAGCATTGAGGACTATGGCGAATAGTGAAATATACTGAAATAAAATCGAGGAAGAAGCGCTCCAAGAATCTGCTCTCTGATATGTGCATTCACTTCACAGACTTAATGCTTACTCTATGTTGCCTTCTTTCGAAACTCTGCCTTTGAAGAATATTTGAAGGTATACTTCTTGATGCCCGGAGGCTTGTGGTGAGCAAGGAAACACCTTTCACTGAAACCTGCAGAGAAACTTAGTGAGCAACTGCTTTGCGATGTTTGTATTCATCTCATAGAGTAAAGCAATTCTTTCAATTGAGGAGTTTGAAATCACTGTTTCTGTGGAATCTGAGAAAGGACATTTGGAAACGCTCTTTAGAATATCCTGAAAGAGAAATAACCTCAGAGAGAAACCAGAAGGAAGCTTTCTGTGAAACTGCTCTGTGTCACGTGAATTCCACTCACACAGTTAAGCTTCTCTTTTCATTGAGCAGTATAAAAACACTGTTTTTGTTTAGTCTGTGAAAGGGATATTCAGGAGCACTTTGAGGTTAACCGTGAGAAAGGAAACATCTTCAGATAGAAAGTGGAGAGAAGATTTCTGAGGAGCTGCATTGTGACGTGTGCATTCCACTCTCAGAAATATACCTTTCTTCTCATAGAGGATTCCAGAATCCATTTTGGAGAAAAAGCTACCAAGAGACATTCGGGTGTATAGTGATGGCTATGGTGAAAAAGGAAATATCCTCAGACAAAAACTGGAAAGAAGATTTCTGTGAAACTGCTTTTTTTTGGATATATTGATTCATCTCACATATTTAACACCTTTCTTATATTACACAGTTTGGAAACTCCGTCATGCACGGATCTGCGAAGGGACATTCCGAAACAATTACAGGCCTACAGTGACAGAGCAGATATCTTCAGATAAAAACTGGAGAGAAGTTTTCTCAGAAACTACTTTTTGATGTATGCATTCCACTCAGGGAGTTATACCTCTTTTCTCACAAGGCAGTGTTTGAAAACTGTTCCTGTGAAACCGAAAAAGTGATATTTCGGAGCACATTGAAGACTATGGCAAATAGTGAAATATACTGAAATAAAATCGAGGAAGAAGCGTTCCAAGAATCTGATCTCTGGTATGTGCATTCACTTCACAGAGTTAATGCTTATTCTAAGTTCCCGAGTTTGGAAATCTGTCTTTGAAGAATCTGTGAAGGGATATTTAGTGATGCCCGGAGGCTTGTGATGGGCAAGGGAAGGTCTTCTGATGAAACCTGCAGAGAAACTTTCTGAGCAACTGCTTTGCGATGTGTGTATTCATCTCATAGAGTTAAACCATTCTTTGGTTTGAGCAGCTAGAAATCACTGTTTCTGTGGAATCTGAGGAAGGACTTTTGGGAATAATACTTAGAATATGGAGAAAGAAATATCCGCAGGTCATATCCAGAAGGAAGCTTTCTGTGAAACTGCTCTGTGACGTCTTAATTCCTATGACTCAGTTAAGCCTCTCTTTTCATTGAGCATTTTTCTAAACCCATGTATGTTGAGCATGTGATGGGATATTCGGGAGCAGTTTGAGGCTTACGGTGATAAAGGAAATACGTTCGGACCGAAACTGTAGAGAAGCTTTCCGAGGAACTGCTTTGTGACTTGTGCATTTCACTCACAGTGATATACTACTCTTTTCATATAGCGTGAGGGAAACCGTTTTGGAGAAACAGGTACCAAGTGATATTCAGGAGCATTTTGATGCTGACGGTGAAAAGGGAAATAGCCTCAGACAAAAACTGGAAAGAGGCCGGGCGCGGTGGCTCACGCCTGTAATCCCAGCACTTTGGGAGGTCGAGACGGGCGGATCACGAGGTCAGGAGATCCAGACCATCCTGGCTAACACGGTGAAACCCCGTCTCTACTAAAAATACAAAAACTAGCCGGGTGCAGTGGCAGGCACCTGTAGTCCCAGCTACAGGGGAGGCTGAGGCAGGAGAATGGCATGAGCCCGGGAGGCGTAGCTTGCAGTGAGTGGAGATGGCACCGCTGCATTCCAGCCTGGGCTACAGACCGAGACTCCGTCTCAAAAAAAAAAAAAAAAAAAAACTGGAAAGAAGCTTTCTAGGAAACTACTCTGTGATATGTGTAATCCTCTCCCATAGATAAAGCTTTCTTTACATTACGCAGGTTGGAAACTGTCATGAACGGATTCACGTAGGGACCTTCGGGAGCACATTCAGAACTGTTTTGAAAAAGAGAATATCTTCAGATAAAAACTTGAAAGAAGCTTTCTGTTAATCTGCTTTTTGCTATGTTTATTCATCTAACATAGCTGAAGCTTTTTTTACCTTATACTGCTTGGAAACTCCCTCGTGGATGCATCCGCAAAGGCATATTTGGGATCACATTCGGGCCTATGGTGAAATAGGAAATATAGTCAGATAAAAACTGGAGAGAAGCTTTCTGAGAATCTGCTTGGTGATGTGTGCATTCCACTCAGGGAGTTATCACTTTCCTCTCATAAGGCACGGTTTGAACACTGTTCCTGTAAAACCAAAAGAGTGATATTCGGAGCACGTTGAAGACTATGGCAAAAAGTGAAATATCATCCAATAGAAAACAGAAAGAAGCACTCGAAGAAACTGCTGTCTTACATGTCCATTTTTTTCACAGGGGTACAACTTACTCTACATTTCCCATTTTGAAAGTCGGTCTTTGAGGGTTCTGCGAAGGCATACTAAGTGGCAACCCGAGGCCTGTGTCGAGCAATGAAATGTCTTCAATCGAATATTGGAGAGGATTTTTCCACGCAACTTCTTTGTGATGCTTGTATTCATCTCATAGAGTGAAATAATTCTTTGGATTGAGCAGCTTGAAATTACTGCTTCTGTGGAATCTGAGAAAGGACATTTGGAAATGCTCTTTAGAATATCCTGAAAAGAAATAACCTCAGAGAGAAACCAGAAGGAAGCTTCTGTGAAACTGCTCTGTGTCACGTGAATTCCGCTCACACACTTAAGCTTCTCTTTCCATTGAGCAGTATCATAACTCTGTTTTTGTTTAGTCTGTGAAGGGATGTTCAGAAGTGCTTTGAGGCTTACAGTGAGAAACGAAACGTCTTCAGATAGAAACTGGAAAGAAGCTTTCTGAGGAGCTGCTTTGTGACCTGTGCATTCCACTCACAGAAATATACCTTTTTCTCATAGAGGATTCCGGAATCCCCTTTGGAGAAAAAGCTACCAAGAGACATTCGGGAGTATAAGGATGGCTATGGTGAAAAAGGAATTATCCTCAGACAAAAACTGGAAAGAAGATTTCTGTGAAAATGCTTTGTGTTAGATATATTGATTCATCGCACATACTTAAAATTTTTCTTAAATTACAAAGAATGGAAACTCCGTCATGGACGGATTCACGAAGGACATTCAGTAGCACATTCAGGCCTATGGTGAAAGTGGAGATATCTTCTAATAAAACTGGATAGAAGCTTTCGGAGAAACTACTTTGTGATGTATCCATTCCACTCAGGGAGTTATACCACTTTTCTCACTAGGCAGTTTTTGAACACTGTTCCTGTGACACCGAAAATGTGATATTTCAGAGTGCATTGAGGACTATGGTGAATAGTGAAATATACTGAAGTAAAATCGAGCAAGAAGCGTTCCAAGAATCAGTTCTCTGATATGTGCATTCACTTCACAGAGTTAATGCCTACTCTATGTTGCCCAGTTTCAAAACTCTGTCTTTGAAGAATCTGTGAAGGGATATTTAGTGATGCCCGGAGGCTTATGGTGAGCAAGGAAACTTCTTCTGATAAAACATGCAGAGAATCTTTCTGAACGACTGCTTTGTGATGTCTGTATTTGTCTCATAGAGTTAAACAATTCTTTGGATTTAGCAGCTTGAAATCACTGTTTTTGTGGAATCTGAGGAAAGGCATTTGGGAACGATCCTTAGAATATGGAGAAAGAAATATCCTCAGGAAAAATGCAGAAGAAAGCTTTCTGTGAAACTGCTCTGTGTCGTCTTAATTCCTCTCACTCAGTTAAGACTGTCTTTTCATTGAGCAGTTTTCTAACCCTGTGTATGTTAAGCGTGTGATGATATATTTGGGAGCCCTTTGAGGCTTACTTTGAAAAAGGAAATATGTACAGACTGAAATGGGGGAGAAGCTCTCTGAGGAACTGCTTTGTGATGTGTGCATTGAACTCACAGTGTTATATCTCTCTTCTCATACAGCGTCGCAGAAACTCTTTTGGAGAAACAGGTATGAAGTGATATTCAGGAGCATGTTGATGCTGATGGTGAAAAGGGTAATAGCCTCAGACAAAACCTGGGAAGAAGCTCTCTAGGAAACTGCTCTGTGATATGTGTAATCATCTCACATAGATAAAGCTTTCTTTACATTACACAGCTTGGAAACTGTCATGGACGGATCCACGAAGGGACTTTGGGAGCACATTCAGGACTATGGTGAAAAAGGAAATATGTTCACATAAAAACTGGAAAGAAGCTTTCTGTGAATCTGCTTTGTGCTATGTTTATTCATCTCACATACATGAAGCTTTCCTTACATTATGCAGCTTGGGAATTCCCTGGTGGATGGATCCGAGAAGGGACATTCGGGAGCACATTCAGGCCTACGGTGAAAAAGGAGATATCTTCAGATAAAAACGGGATAGAAGCTTTCTGAGAAACTATTTTTGATGTATGCATTCCACTCAGGGAGTTATACCTCTTTTCTCACAGGGCAGTGTTTTTACACCATTCTGGAAAACCAAAAAAAGTGATATTTCAGAGGGGTGGAGCAAGATGGCCGAATAGGAACAGCTACAGTCTCCAACTCCCAGCGCGAGCAACACAGAAGACCGGTGATTTCTACATTTTCAACTGAGGTAGTGGGCTCATCTCACTAGGGAGTGCCAGACAATCCGTGCTGGTCCACTGCTGCAGCCCGACCAGTGAGAGCTGAAGCAGAGTGAGGCATCACCTCACCTGGAAGCGCAAGGGAGAAGGGAATCCCTTTTCAAAGCCAGGAGAACTGAGACACACAACATCTGGAAAATCGGGTAACTCCCATCCCAATACTGTGCTTTAAGCAAATGGGCACACCAGGAGATTATACCCACCCCTGGCCAGGAGGGTCCCACGGCCACGGAGCCTCCCTCATTGCTAACACAGCAGTCTGCGATCTAACTGCCAAGCAGCAGCGAGACTGGGGGAGGGGCGCCCGCCATTGCTGAGGCCAAAGTAGGTAAACAAAGCTGCTGGGAAGCTCGAACTGGGTGGAGCTCACAGCAGCTCAAGGAAACCTGCCTGTCTCTGTAGACTCCACCTCTGGGGACAGGGCACAGCTAAACAACAACAACAAAAAAAAAGCAACAGTAACCTGCCCAGATGCAAACGACTCTGTCTGACAGCTTTGAAGAGAGCAGTGGATCTCCCAACATGGAGGTTGAGATCTGAGAAGGGACAGACTGCCTGCTCAAGTGGGTCCCTGACCCGTGAGTAGCCTAACTGGGAGACATCCCCCACTGGAGGCAGTCTGACACCTCACACCTCACAGGGTGGAGTACACTCTTGAGAGGAAGCTTCCAAAGCAAGAATCAGACAGGTACACTCGCTGTTCAGCAATATTCTATCTTCTGCAACCTCTGCTGCTGATACCCAGGCAAACAGGTTCTGGAGTGGACCTCAAGCAATCTCCAACAGACCTACAGCTGAGGATCCTGACTATTAGAAAGAAAACTATCAAACAGGAAGAACACCTATACCAAAACCCCATCAGTATCTCACCATCATCAAAGACCAGAGGCAGATAAAACCACAAAGATGGGGGAAAAGCAGGGCAGAAAAGCTAGAAATTCAAAAACTAAGAGTGCCTCTCCCCCTGCAAACGAGCGCAGCTCATCACCAGCAACGGATCAAAGCTGGTCAGAGAATGACTTTGACGAGATGAGAGAAGAAGGCTTCAGCCCATCAAACTTCTCAGAGGTAAAGGAGGAATTACATACTCAGTGCAAAGAAACTAAAAATCTTGAAAAAGGAGTGGAAGAGTTGATAGCTAGAATAATTAATGCAGAGAAGGTCATAAACGAAATGACAGAGATGAAAACCAAGACACGAGAAATATGTGACAAATCCACAAGCTTCAGTAACCGACTTGATCAACTGGAAGAAAGAGAATCAGTGATTCAGGATCAAATGAATGAAATGAAGCGAGAAGAGAAACCAAAAGAAAAAAGAAGAAAAAGAAATGAACAAAGCCTGCAAGAACTATGGGATTATGTAAAAAGACCCAATCTACGTCTGATTGGGGTGCCTGAAAGTGAGGGGGAAAATGGATCCAAGTTGGAAAACACTCTTCAGGATATCATCCAGGAGAACTTCCCCAACCTAGTAGGGCAGGCCAATATTCAAATTCAGGAAACACAGAGAACGCCACAAAGATACTCCTCCAGAAGAGCAACTCCAAGACACATAATTGCCAGATTCACCAAAGTTGAAATGAAGGAAAAAATCTTAAGGGCAGCCAGAGAGAAAGGTCGGGTTACCCACAAAGGGAAGCCCATCAGACTAACAGCAGATCTCTCAGCAGAAACTCTTCAAGCCAGAAGAGAGTGGGGGCCAATATTCAACGTTCCTAAAGAAAAGAATTTTAAATCCAGAATTTCATATCCAGCCAAACTAAGTTTCATCAGTGAAGGAGAAATAAAATCCTTTACAGATAAGCAAATGCTTGGAGATTTTGTCAACACCAGGCCTGCCTTACAAGAGACCCTGATGGAAGCCCTAAACATGGAAAGGAACAACTGGTACCAGCCATTGCAAAAACATGCCAAAATGTAAAAACCGTCGAGGCTAGGAAGAAACTGCACCAACTAACAAGCAAAATAACTAGTTAGTAGCATAATGGCAGGATCAAGTCCACACATAACAATATTAACCTTCAATGTCAATGGACTAAATGCTCCAATTAAGAGACACAGAGTGGCAAACTGGATAAAGAGTCAAGACCCATCAGTCTGCTGTATTCAGGAGACCCATCTCACATGCAGAGACATACATAGGCTCAAAATAAGGGATGGAGGAAGATCTACCAAGCAAATGGAGAACCAAAAAAAGCAGGGGTTGCAATCCTAGTCTCTGATAAAACAGACTTTAAACCATCAAAGATCAAAAGAGACAAAGAAGGCCATTACATAATGGTAAAGGGATCATTCAACAGGAAGAGCTAACTATCCTAAATATATATGCACCCAATACAGGAGCACCCAGATTCATAAAGCAAGTCCTTAGAGACTAAAAAGAGACTTAGACTCCCATACAATAATAATGGGAGACTTCAACACTCCACTGTCAACATTAGACAGATCAACGAGACAGAAAGTTAACAAGGATATCCAGGAATTGAACTCATCTCTGCACCAAGCGGACCTAATAGACATCTATAGAACTCTCCACCCCAAATCAACAGAATATACATTCTTCTCAGCACCACATCACACTTATTCCAAAATTGACCACATAATTGGAAGTAAAGCACTCCTCACCAAATGTACAAGAACAGAAATTATAACAAACTGTCTCTCAGACCACAGTGCAATCAAACTAGAACTCAGGACTAAGAAACTCAATCAAAACCACTCAACTACATGGATACTGAACAACCTGCTCCTGAATGACTACTGGGTACATAACGAAATGAAAGCAGAAATAAAGATGTGCTTTGAAACCAATGAGAATAAAGATACAACATACCAGAATCTCTGGGACACATTTAAAGCAGTGTGTAGAGGGAAATTTATAGCACTAAATGCCCACAAGAGCAAGCCGGAAAGATCTAAAATTGACACTCTAACATTACAATTAAAAGAACTAGAGAGGCAAGAGCAATCACATTCAAAAGCTAGAAGAAGGCGAGAAATAACTAAGATGAGAGCATAACTGAAGGAGATAGAGACACAAAAAACTCTCCAAAAAATCAATGAATCCAGGAGTGGGTTTTTTGAAAAGATCAACAAAATTGACAGACCGCTAGCAAGACTAATAAAGAAGAAAAGAGAGAGGAATCAAATGGATGCAATAAAAAATGATAAAGGGGATATCACCACCCACCCCACAGAAATACAAACTACCATCAGAGAATACTATAAACACCTCTACGCAAATCAACTAGAAAATCTAGAAGAAATGGATAATTTCCTGGACACTTACACTCTTCCAAGACTAAACCAGGAAGAAATTGAATCCCTGAATAGACCAATAGCAGGCTCTGAAATTGAGGCATTAATTAATAACCTACCCACCAAAAAAAGTCCAGGACCAGATGGATTCACAGCTGAATTCTACCAGAGGTACAAGGAGGAGCTGGTGCCATTCCTTCTGAAACTATTCCAATCAATAGAAAAAGAGGGAATCCTCCCTAACTCATTTTATGAGGCCAACATCTTCCTGATACCAAAGCCTGGCAGAGACACACACACAAAAAGAAAATTTTAGACCAATATCCTTGATGAACATTGATGCAAAAATCCCCAATAAAATACTGGCAAACCGGATTCAGCAGCACATCAAAAAGCTTATCCACCATGATCAAGTGGGCTTCATCCCTGGGATGCAAGGCTGGTTCAACATTCACAAATCAATAAACGTAATCCAGCATGTAAACAGAACCAAAGACAAGAACCACATGATTATCTCAATAGATGCAGAAAAGGCTTTTGATAAAATTCAACAGCCCTTCATGCTAGAAACGCTCAATAAATTCGGTATTGATGGAACATACCTCAAAATAATAAGAGCTATTTATGACAAACCCATAGCTAATGTCATACTGAATGGGCAAAAACTGGAAAAAATCCCTTTGAAAACTGGCACAAGACAGGGATGCCCTCTCTCACCACTCCTATTCAACATAGTGTTGGAAGTTCTGGCTGGGGCAATCAGGCATTGAGCAGTTTTTATTCTGGTGTATTTTTAGCGTATGATGTGATATTTGGGAGTAGTTTGAGGCTTATGGTGAAAAAGGAAATATATTCAGACCGAAACTGGAGAGAAGCTTTCAGAGGAACTGCTTTGTGACATGTACATTCCACTCACAGTGTTTTACCTCTCTTCTCATACAGCATGGAGAAACCCTTTTGGAGAAACAGGTACCAAGTGATATTCGGGAGCATGTTGATGCCGATCGTGAAAAGGGAAATAGCGTCAGAAAAAAACTTGAAAGAAGCTTTCTAGGAAAATACTATGTGACATGTGTAATCATCTGACATAGATAAAGCTTTCTTTACATTACGCAGCTGGGAAACTGTCATGGACGGATCCACAAAGGGACCTTTGAGAGCACATTCAGGACTATGGTGAAAAAGAAAATATCTTCAGATAAAAAGTGGAAAGAAACATTCTGTGAATCGGCTTTTTGCTATGTTTATTCATCTCCCATTGATGAAGCTTTCTTTACATTATGCAGCTTGAAAACTCCCTTTTGTATGGATCTACGAAGGGATATTTGGGATCACATTCGTTCCTATGGTGAAATAGGAAATACAGTCACATAAAAACTGGAGAGAATCTTTCTGAGAAACTGCTTGGTGATGTGTGAATTCCACTCAGGGGGTTTTAATGTGCTTCTCATAAAGCAGAGTTTGAACACTGTTCCTGTAAAATCAAAAGAGTGATATTTGCAGCACATTGAAGACTATGGGAAAAAGTGAAACGGCATAAAATAAAAAACAGACAGAAGCACTCAAAGAAACTGCTCTCTGACATGTCCATTATTTTCACGGGGTTAAAGCTTTCTCTACATTTCCCAGTTTGAAAGTCGGTCTTTTAGGTTTCTGCAAAGGGATAGTAAGTGGCAACAGGAGGCCTATGTCAAGCAAGGAAATGTCTTCCATCGAAAATTGGAGAGAAGCTTTCTGCGCAACTCTTTTGTGATGTTTGTATTCATCTAACAGAGTTAAATCATTCTTACGATTCAGCAGATTGAAATCACTGTTTCTGTGGAATCTGAGAAAGGACATTTCAAAACGCTCTTTAGAATACCCTGAAAAAGAAATAATCTCAGAGAGAAAGCAGAGGGAAGCTTTCTGTGAATCTGCCCTCTGTCAGGTGAATTTCACTCACACAGATAATCTTCTCTTCGCATTGAACAGTATCATAACACTGTCTTTGTTTAGTCTGCGAAGGGATATTCAGGAGTGCTTTGAGGCTTACATTGAGAAAGGAAACGTCTTCAGATAGAAACTGGAGAGAAGGTTTCTAAGAAGCTTCTTTGTGACGTGTGCATTCCACTCACAGAAATATATCCTTCTCCTAGAGGATTCCGGAATCTCTTTTGGAGAAAGAGCTACCAAGAGACATTCGGGAGTATAGGCAGGGCTATGATGAAAAATATCCTCAGATAAACACTGGAAAGAAGATTTCTGTGAAACTGCTTTGTGTTAGATATATTGATTCATCTTGCATAGTTAAAACTTTTCTTATATTGCGCAGTTTGGAAACTCCATCATGCACGGATCCACGAAGTGACATTCGGGAGCACATTCAGGCCTACGGTGAAAGAGGAGATATCTTAAGATAAAAACTTGAGAGAAGCTTTCTGAGAAACTACCTGTGATGTATGCATTCCACTCAGGGGTTTATACCTCTTTTCTCACAAGACAGCGTTTGAACACTGTTGCTGTGAAACCGAAAAAGTGATATTTCGGAGCTCATTGAGGACTCTGGCGAATAGTGAAATATACTGAAATAAAATCGAGGAATAAGCTTTCTCAGAATCTGCTCTCTGATATGTGCATTCTCTTCACAGAGTTAATGCTTACTCTATGTTGCCCAGTGTCGAAACTCTGTCCTTGAAGAATCTGTAAAGGGATATTTCGTGATGCCCGGAGGCATGTAGTGATCAAGGAAACGTCATCCGATGAAACCTGCAAAGAAACTTTCTGAGCAACTGTTTTGTGATGTGTGTATTCGTCTCATAGAGATAAACCCTTCTTTGGATTCTTCAGCTTGAAATCACTGTTTTTGTGGCATCTGAGGAAAGGATATTTGGGAACAATTCTTAGAATATGGAGAAAGAAATATTCTCAGGTAAAATCCAGAAGGAAGACTTCTGTTAAACTACTCTGTGCCATCTTAATTCCTCTCGCTCAGTTAAGCCTCTCTTTTCATTGAGCACTTTTCTAACCCTGGGTATTTTTAGCATGTAATGGGATATTCGGGAGCACTTTGAGGCTTATGGTGAAAAAGGAAATATATTCAGGCCGAAACAGGAGAGAAGCCTTCCAAGGAAATGCTTTGTGACGTGTTTATTCCACTCAGACTTTTATGCTTCTCCTCTCAAACAGCGTCGGGGAAACCCTTTTGGAAACACAGATACCAAGTGATATTCAGGAGCATGTTGATGCTGATGGTGAAAAGGGAAATAGCCTCAGAAAAAACTGGAAAGAAGCTTTCTAGGAAACTACTCTGTGATATGTGTAATCATCTCACATGGGTAAATCTTTCTTTACTTTACGCAGCTTGGAAACTGTCATGGAGGGATCCACGAAGGGACCTCTGGGAGCACATTCAGGACTATGGTGAAAAAGGGAATATTTTCAGTTAAAAACTGGAAAGAAGCCTTCTGTGAATCTGTTTTTTGCTATATTTTTTCATCTCACATAATTGAAGCTTTCTTTACATTACGAGGCTTGGAAACTTCCTCGTGGATGGATCCACGAACGGATATTTGGGATCACATTCAGGCCTATGGTGAAATAGGAAATATAGTCAGATAAAAGCTGGAGAGAAGCTTTCTGAGACTGCTTAGTGATGTGTGCGTTCCACTCAGGGAGTTGTAACTTTCTTCTCATAAGGCACAGTTTGAACATGGTTCCTGTAAAACCTAAAGAGTGATATTTGGAGAACATTGAAGACTATGCAAAAACTGAAATATCGTCCAATAGAAAACAGAAAGAAGCACTCAAAGAAACTGCCCTCTGACATGTCCATTCTTTTCACAGGTTTAAGGCTTACTCTATATTTCCCAGTTTGAAAGTCGGACTTTGAGGGTTCTGCAAAGGGATAGTAAGTGGCAACCGGAGTCCTGTGTGAAACAAGGAAATGTCTTCCATCAAAAATTGGAGAGAAGGTTTCTGTGCAACCCTTTTGTGATGTTTGTATTCATCTCATAGAGTTAAATCATTCTATGGTTTCAGCAGTTTGAAATCACTATTTCTGTGGAATCTGAGAAAGGACATTTTGAAACGATCTTTAGAATATCCTTAAAAAGAAATAACCTCAGAGAGAAACCAGAAGGAAGCTTTCTGTGAAACTGCTCTGTGTCACGTGAATTCCACTGAAACAGTTAAGCTTCTCTTTTCATTGAGCAGTATCATAATGATGTTTATGTTTAGTCTTTGAAGGGTTATTCAGGAGGGCTTTGAGGCTTACCGTGAGAAAGGAAAAGTCTTCAGATAGAAACTGGAGAGAAGCTTTCTGAGGAGCTGCTTTGTGACGTGTGCATTCCACTCACAGAAATATACCTTTCTTCTCAAAGAGGATTCCGGAATCCCTTTTGGAGAAAGAGCTACCAAGAGACATTTGGGAGTATAGGGAGGGCTATGGTTACAAAAGGAAATATCCTCAGACAAAAACTGGAAAGAAGAGTTCTGTGAAACTGCTTTGTGTTAGATATATTTATTCATCTCACATAGTTAAAACTTTTCTTATATCACGCAGTTGGGAAACTCCATCATGCACGGATCTGTGAAGGGACATTCGGGAGCACATTCAGGCCTACACTGGAAAAGGAGATATCTTCAGATAAAAACTGGATAGAAGCTTTCAGGGAAACTACATTGTTATGTATACATACCACTCAGGGTGTTATACCACTTTTCTCAGAAGGCAGCATTTGAACACTGGTCCTGTGAAACCGAAAAAGTGATATTTCAGAGCGCATTGAGGACTATGGCAAATAGTGAAATATACTGAAGTAAAATCGAGGAAGAAGTGTTCCAAAATCTGCTCTCTGATATGTGCATTCACTTTACAGTGTTAATGCTTACTCTATGTTGCCCCGTTTCGAAACTCAGTCTTTGAAGTATCTGTGAAGGGATATTTAGTGACTCCCAGAGGATTGTGGTGAGCAAGGAAACGTCTTCCGATGAAACCTGCAGAGAAACGTTCTGAGCAACTCCTTTGCAATGTGTGTATTCGTCTCATAGAGTTAAACCATTCTTTGGATTGAGCAGTTTGAAATCACTTTTTTTGTGGAATCTGAGGAAGGACATTTGGGAACGATCCTCAAAATATGGAGAAAGAAATATCCTCAGGTAAAATCCAGAAGGAAGCTTTCTGTAAAACTGCTCTGTGTCGTCTAAATTCATCTCACTCAGTTAAGCCTCTCTTTTCATTGAGCAGTTTTCGAATCCTGTGTATGTTTAGCGTGTGATGGGATATTCCGGAGCACTTTGAGGCTTACGGTGAAAAAGGAAATATGTTCAGGCGGAAACTGGAGAGAAGATTTCCGAGGAACTGCTTTTTGTCCTGTGCATTCCACTCAAACTGTTATACCTCCCTTCTCATACAGCATTGGGGAAACCCTTTTGGAGAAACAGATACTGAGTGATATTCAGTAGCATGTTGATGCCGATGGTGAAAAGGGAAATAACCTCGACAAAAACTGGAAAGAAGCTTTCTAGCAAATTACTCTGTGATACGTGTATTCCTCTCACATAGATAAACCTTTCTTTACATTACACAGCTTAGAAACTGTCATGGAGGGATCCATGAGGGGACCTTCAGGAGCACATTCAGAACTATGGTGAAAAAGGAAATATCTTCAGATAAAAACTGGAAAGAAACTTTCTGTCAATCTGCTTTTTGCTATGTTTATTCATCTCACATAGATGAAGCTTTCTTTACATTACGCAGCTTGGAAACTACCTCGTGGATGGATCTGCGAAGGGATATTTGGGATCACATTTGGGCCTATGGGAAAATTGGAAATATAGTCAGATAAAAACTGGAGAGAAGCTTTCTGAGAAACTGCTTGGTGATGCGTGCATTCCTCTCAGGGAGTTGTACGTTTCTTCTTATAAGGCACAGTTTGAGCACTGTTTTATTAAAACCAAAAGTGTGATATTCGGAGCACATTGAAGACTATGGCAAAAAGTGAAATGTCGTCCAATAAAAAACAGACAGAAGCACTTGAAGATACTGCTCTCTGACATGTCCATTCTTTTCACAGGGTTAAAGCTTTCTTGACATTTCCCAGTTTGAAATTCGGTCTTTGAGGGATCTGCAAAAGGATAGTAAGTGACAACTGGCGGCCTGTGTCGAGGAAGGAAAAGTCTTCCATCAAAAATTGGAGAGAAGGTTTTTGCGCAACTCTTTTGTGATGTTTGTATTCATCTCATAGAGTGAAATCATTCTTTGGATTGAGCAGTTTGAAATCACTGTTTCTGTGGAATCTGAGAAAGGACATTTGGAAATGCTCTTTAGAATATCCTGAAAAAGAAACAACCTCAGATGGAAACCAGAAGGAAGCTTTCTGTGAAAGTGCTCTGTGTCACGTGAATTCCACTCACACAGTTAAGCTTCTCTTTTCATTGAGCAGTATCATAACACTGTTTTTGTGTAGTCTGCGAAGGGATATACAGAAGCACTTTTAGGCTTCTGGTGAGAAAGAAAACGTCTTCAGACAGAAATTGGAGAGAAGCTTTCTGAGGAACTGCTTTGTGACCTGTGCATTCCTCTCACAGAAGTAAAGCTTTCTTCTCCTAGAGGATTCTGGAATCCCTTTTGGAGAAAAAGCTATCAAGAGACATTTGGGAGTATAGGGACAATATGGTGAAAAAATAAATATCGTCAGACAAAAACTGGAAAGATTTCTGTGAAACTGCTTTGTGTTAGCTGTATTAATTCATCTTGCATAGCTAAAACTTTTCTTCTATTACGCAGTTTGGAAACTCCATCATGCACGGACCCACGAAGGGACATTCGGGAAAACATTCAGGCCTACGGTAAAAGAGGAGATATCTTCAGATAAAAACTGGATAGAAGCTTTCTGAGAAAGTAATTGTTGTGTACGCATTCCACTCAGGGAGTTATACCTCTTTTCTCACAAGGCAGCATTTGACACTGTTCCTGTGAAACCGAAAAAGTGATATTTCGGAGCGCATTGAGAACTATGGCGAATAGTGAAATATACTGAAATGTAATCGAGGAAGAAGCGTTCCAAGAATCTGCTCTCTGATATGTGAATTCACTTCACAGAGTTAATGCTTACTCTATGTTGCCCAGTTTTGAAACTCTGTCTTTGAAGAATCTGTGAAGGGATATTTAGTGACGCCCGGAGTGTTGTGATGAGCAAGGAAATATCTTCTGGTGAAACTTGCAGAGAAACTTTCTGAGCAACTGCTTTGCATTGTGTGTTTTTGTCTCATAGAGTTAAACAATTATTTTGATTGAGCAGCGTGAATCACTGTTTTTGTGGAATCTGAGGAAGGGCATTTATAAATGATCCTTAGAATATGGAGAAAGAAATATCCTCAGGTAAAATCCAGAAGGAAGCTTTCTGTGAAACTACTCTGTGTTGTCTTAATTCCTCTTGCTCAGTTAAGCCTCTCCTTTCGTTGAGCAGTTTTTTAACCCTGTGGAGGTTTAGCATTTGATGGGATATTCGGGAGCACTTGAGACTTACAGTGTAAAGGGAAATATGTGCACACCGAAACTGGAGTGAAGCTTTCTGAGGAACTGATTTGTGACGTGTGCATTCCACTCACAGTGTTTTACCTCTCTTCTCATAAAGCGTCGGGGACACCCTTTTGGAGAAACAGGTACCAAGTGACATTCGGGAGCATATTGATGCCGATGGTGAAAAGGAAAAAAGCCTCAGACACAAACTGTAAAGAAGCTTTCTAGGAAACTACTCTGTGATATGTGTAATCACCTCACATAGATGAAGCTTTCTTTATATTAGGCACCTTGGAAAATGTCATGGACGGATCCACGGAGGGACCTTCGGTAGCACCTTCAGGGCTATGATGAAAAAGGAAATATCTTCAGATAAAAACTGGAAAGAAGCTTTCTGGGAATCTGCTTTTTGCTATGTTTATTCATCTCACATAGGTGAAGCTTTCTATAAATTATGCAGCTTGGAAACTTCCTTGTGGATGGATCCACAAAGGGATATTTGGGATCACATTCGGGCCTATGGTGAAATAGCAAATATAGCCAGATAAAAGTGGAGAGAAAATTTCTGAGAATCTGCTTGGTGACGTGTGCATTCCACTCAGGGAGTTATAACTTTCTTCTCATAAGGCACAGTTTGAACACTGTTCCTGCAAAACCAAAAGAGTGATATTCAGAGCACATTGAACACTATGGCAAAAAGTGAAATATCGTCCAATAAAAAACAGAAAGAAGCACTCGAATAAACTGCTCTCTGACATGTCCATTTTTTTCACAGGGTTAAAGCTTACTGTACATTTCCCATTTTGAAAGTCAGTCTTTGAGGGTTCTGCGAAGGGATAGTAAGTGGCAACCGGAGGCCTGTATTGAGCAAGGAAATGTCTTCCATTGAAAATTGGAGAGAAGTTTTCTGTGCAACTCTTTTGTGATGTTTGTATTCATCTCATAGAGTGAAATCATTCTTTGGATTGAGCAGTTTGAAATCACTGTTTCTGTGGAATCTGAGAAAGGACATTTGGAAACACTCTTTAGAATATCCTGAGAAAGAAATAATCTCAGAGAGAAACCAGAAGGAAGCTTTCTACGAATCTGCAGTCTGTCAGGTGAATTTCACTCACACAGTTAATCTTCTCTTTGCATTGAACAGTATCATAACACTGTTTTTGTTTAATCTGTGAAGGGATATTCAGGAGCACTTTGAGGCTTATGGTGAGAAAAGAAACGCCTTCAGATAGAAACTGGAGAGAATCTTTCTGAGAAGCTGCTTTGTGATGGTGCATTCCACTCACAGAAATATACCTTTGTTCTCATAGAGGATTCTGGAATCCCTTTTGGGGAAACAGCTACCAAGAGACATTCGGGAGTATAGGGACGGCTATGGTGAAAAATGAAAATTTCTCAGACAAAAACTGGAAAGAATATTTCTGTGAATCTGCTTTGTGTTAGATACAGTTACTCATCTCGCATAGTTAAAACTTTTCTTGATTACGCAGTTTGGAGACTCTGTCATGCATGGATCCGTGAAAGGACATTCGGGAGCACATTCAGGCCTATGGTGAGAGAGGAGATGTCTTCAGATAAAAACTGGAGAGGAGCTTTCTGAGAAACTATTTTGTGATGTATGCATTCCTCTCAAGAGGTACACCTCTTTTCACAAAAGGCAGCATTTGAACACTGTTCCTGTGAAACCGAAAAAGTTATGTTTCAGAGCGCATTGAGGACTATGGTGAATAGTGAAATATACTGAAATAAAATCGAGGAAGAAGCGTTCCAAGAATCTGCTTTCTGATATGTGCATTCACTTCACAGAGTTAATGCTTACACTATGTTGCCGAGTTGGAAACTATCTTTGAAAAATCTGTGAAGGGATATTTAGTGACACCCAGAGGCTTGTGGTGAGCAAAAAAAGTTTTCTGATGGAACCTGCAGAGAAACTTTCTGAGCAACTGCTTTGCTATGTGTGTATTCATCTCATAGAGTTAAACCATTCTTTGGATTGAGCAGCATGAAATCACTGTTTTTGTGGAATCTGAGGAAGCACATTTGGGAACAATTCTTAGAATATAGAGAAAGAAATATCCTCAGGTAAAATCCAGGAGGAAGCTTTCTGTGAAACTGCTCTGTGTTGTCTTAATTCCACTTGCTCAGTTAAGCCTCTCTTTTCATTCAGCAGTTTTCTAACCCTGTGTATGTTTGATTTGTGATGGGATATTCAGGAGCACTTTGAGGCTTACTGTGAAAAGGGAAATATGTTCAGACCAAAACTGCAGAGAATCTTTCCAAGGAACTGCTTTGTGATGTGTGCATTCCACTCAGAGTGTTATACCTCTCTTCTCATACAGCGTCAGGGAAACACTTTTGGAGAAACAGGTACCAAGTGATATTCGGGAGCATGTTGATGCCGATGGTGAAAAGTTAAATAGTCTCAGACAAAAACTGGAAAGAAGCTTTCTGGAAACCATTCTGTAATATGTGTAATCATTTCACATAGATAAAGCTTTCTTTACATTATGCAGCTTAGAAACTGTTATGGACGGATCCACGAAGGGACCTTCGGTAGCACATTCAGTACTATGGTGAAGAAGGAAATATTTTCAGATAAAAACTGGAAAGAAGCATTCTGTGAATCTGCCCTTTGCAATGTTTATTCATCTCACATAGATGAAGCTTTCTTTGCATTATTCAGCTTGGAACCTCCCTCATGGATGGATCCGTGAAGGAATATATGGGATCACATTCGGGCCTATGGTGAAATAGCAAATATAGTCAGATAAAAACTGGAGAGAAGCTATCTGAGAAACTGCTTGGTGATGTGTGAATTACACTCAGGGAAGTATAACTTTCTTCTCATAAGGCACAGTTTGAACACTGTTCCTGTAAAACCAAAAGAGTGATATTTGGAGCACTTTGAACACTATGGCAAAAAGTGAAATGTCATCCAATAAAAAACAGAAAGAAGCAGTCAGAGAACCTGTTCTCTGACATGTCCATTCTTTTCACAGTGTTAAAGCTTACTCTACATTTCCCAGTTTGAAAGTCGGTCTTTGAGAGTTCTGCGAAGGGATAGTAAGTGGCAACCGGAGGCCTGCCTTGAGCAAGAAAATATCTTTCATCGAAAATTGAGGGGAGAAGCTTTCTGCACAAATCTTTTGTCATGTTTGTATTGATCTCATAGAGTTAAGTCATTCTTTGGATTGAGCAGTTTGAAATCACTATTTCTGCGGAATCTGAGAAAGGACATTTGGAAACGCTCTTTAGAATATACTGAAAAAGAAATAACCTCAGAGAGAAACCAGAAGGAAGCTTTCTGTGAAACTGCTCTGTGTCACGTGAATTCCACTCACACTGTTAAGCTTCTGTTTTCATTGAGCAGTATCATAATGCTGGTTTTTTTATTCTGTGAAGGGATATTCAGGAGCGCTTTGAGGCTTACAGAGAGAAAGGTAACATCTTCAGATAGAAACTGGAGAGAAGCTTTCTGAGGAGCTGCTTTGTGACGTGTGCATTCCACTCACAGAAATATACCGTTCTTCTCCTAGAGGATTCCAGAATCCCTTTTGGGGAAAAAGCTACCAAGAGACATTCTGGAGTATAGGGACGGCTATGGTGAAAAAGGAAATATCCTCAGACAAAAACTGGGTAGAAGATTTCTGTGAAACTGCTTTGCATTAGAAATATTTATTCATCTCACATAGTTAAAACTTTCCTTATATTACACACTTTCAAAACTCCGCCATGCACAGATCCACAAAGGGACATTCGGGAGCACATTCAGGCCTACGGTGAAAGAGGAGATATCTTCAGATAGAAACTGGATAGAAGCTTTCTGAGAAACTACTTTGTGATGTATGCATTCCACTCAGGGAGTTATGCCTCTTTTCTCATGAGGCAGCGTTTGAACACTGTTCCTGTGAAACTGAAAAAGAGATATTTCAGAGCGCATTGTGGACTATGGCGAATAGTGAAATATAATGAAATATAATCGAGGAAGAAGCATTCCAAGAATCTGCTCTCTGATATGTGCATTCACTTCACAGAGTTAATGTTAACTCAATGTTGCCCAGTTTCGAAACTCTGTCTTTGAAGAATCTGTGAAGGGATATTTAGTGACTCCCGGAGGCTTGTGGTGAGCAAGAAAACGTCTTCTGATGAAACCGCAGAGAAACGTTCTGAGCAACTGCTTTGCGATGTGTGTATTCGTCTAATAGAGATAAACCCTTCTTTGGATTTAGCAGTTTGAAATCACTGTTTTTGTGGAATCTGAGGAAGAACATTTGGGAACGATCCTTAGAATATGGAGAAGGAAATATCCTCAGGTAAAATCCAGAAGGAAGCATTCTGTGAAATTGCTCTATGTCATCTTAATTCCTCTTGCTCAGTTAAGCGTCTCCTTTCATTGAGCGGTTTTCTAACCCTCTGTATGTTTAGCATGTGATGGGGTATTCAGGATCACTTTGAGGCTTACGGTGAAAAAGGAAATATGTTCAGACCGAAACTGGAGAGAAGCTTTCCGAGGAACAGCTTTGTGACGTGTGCATTCCACTCACAGTGTTATACCTCTCTTCTCATACAGCGTCATGGAAACCCTTTTGGAGAAACAGGTGCCAAGTGATATTCGGCAGCATGTTTATGCCGATGGTGAAAATTGAAATAGCCTCAGACAAAAACTGGAAAAAAGTTATCTAAGAAAATACTCTGTGACACGTGTAATCATCTCACATAGATAAAGCTTTTATACATTATGCAGCTTGCAAACTGTCATGGACGGATCCATGAAGGGACCTTCAGGAGCACGTTCAGGACTAATGTGAAAAAGGAAATATCCTCAGATAAAAACTGGAAAAAATCTTTCTGGGAATTTGCCTTTTGCTATATTTATTCATCTCACATAGTTGAAGTTATCTTTACATTACTCGGCTTGGAAACTCCCATGTGGAGGGATCCGTGAAGGGATATATGGGATCACATTTGGGCCTATGGTGAAATAGGAAATATAGTCAGATAAAAACTGGAGAGAAGCTTTCTGAGAAACTGCCTGGTGATGTGTGCATTCCACTCAGGGACTTATAAATTTCTTCTCATAAGGCACAGTTTGAACACTGTTCCTGTAAAACCAAAAGTGTGATATTCAGAGCACATTGAAGACTATGGAAAAAGTGAAATGTCGTCCAATAAAAAACAGAAAGAAGCACTCGAAGAGACTGCTCTCTGACATGTCCATTCTTTTCACAGGGTTAAAGCATACTCTACATGTCCCAGTTTGAAAGTCCATCTTTGAGGGTTCTGCGAAGGGATAGTAAGTGGCAACCATAGGCCTGTGTCGAGCAAGGAAATATCTTCCATTGATATTTGAAGAGAAGCTTTCAGCGCAACTCTTTTGTGATGTTTGTATTCATCTCAGAGTTAAATCATTCTTTGGATTGAGCAGTTTCAAATCACTGTTGCTGTGGAATCTGAGAAAGGACATTTGGAAACACTATTTGGAATATCTTCAAAAAGAAATAACCTCAGAGAGAAACCAGAAGGAAGCTTTCTGTGAATCTGCTCTCTGTCAGATGACTTCCACTCACACAGGTAATCTTCTCTTTTCATTGAGCAGTATCATAACACTGTCTTTCTTTAGTCTGTGAAGGGATATTCAGGAGCGCGTTGAGGCTTATGGTGAGAAAGGAAAAGTCTTCAGATAGAAACTGGAGAAAAGTATTCTGAGAAGCTGCTCTGTGACATGTGAATTCCACTCACAGAAATATACCTTTCTTCTCATAGAGGATTCCGGAATCCGTTTTGGAGAAACAGCTAACAAGAGACATTCGGGAGTATAGGGACAAATATGGTGAAAAAGGAAATATCCTCAGACAAAAACTGGAAAGAAGATTTCTGTGAAACTGCTTTGCGTTAGATATACTTATTCATCTCGCATAGTTAAAACTTTTCTTGATTACGCAGTTTGGAGACTCCATCATGCACGGATCTGCGAAGGGACATTCGGGAGCACATTCAGGCCTACGGTCAAAGACGAGATATCTTCAGATAAAAACTGGATAGAAGCTTTCTGAGAAGCTACTTTGTGATGTGTGCATTCTACTCAGGGAGTTATACCTCTTTTCTTTTCACAGAAACCTTCTTTCCAGTTTTCAATATGAAGATATTTCCTTTTTCACCATAGTCCTGAACATGCTCCTGAAAGTCCCTTCATGGATCTGTCCATGACAGTTTCCAAGCTGCGTAATGTAAAGAAAGCTTTATTTATGTGAGATTATTACACATATCACAGAGAAGTTTAATAGAAAGCTTCTTTCCAGTTTTTGTCGAAGCTATTTCCCTTTTCACCATCGGCATCAACATGCTCCCGAATATCACTTGGTACCTGTTTCTTCAAAACGGTTTCCCCGACGTTATATGAGAAGAGAGGAATAACACTGTGAGTGAAATGCAAACGTCACAGAGCAGTTCCTCGGAAAGATTCTCTCCAGTTTCGGTCTGAACATATTTCCTTTTCCACCGTAAACTTCAAAGTGCTCTCGAATATCCCATCACATGCTAAACATAAACAGGGTTAGAAAACTGTTCAATGAAAAGAGATGCCTAACTGAGCGAGAGGAATTAAGGCGACACAGAGCAGTTTCACAGAAAGTCTCCTTTTGGATTTTTCCTGAGGATATTTCTTTCTTCATAATCTAAGGATTGTTTACAAATGTCCTTCCTCAGATTCCACAAAAACAGTGATTTCAACCTGTTCAATCAAAAGAATGGTTTAACTCTATGAGATGAATACACACATCGCAAAGCAGTTGCTCAGAAAGTTTCTCTGCAAGTTTCGTTGCAAGACGTTTCCTTGCTCACCACAATCCTTCAGGCGTCACTAAATATCCCTTCACAGATTCTTCAAAGACA
>NW_022681464.1:334275-434204 GCF_009764315.1 Trachypithecus francoisi | reverse complement strand
GGGATAGAAGCTTCTGAGAAGCTACTTTGTGATGGTGGCATTCTACTCAGGGAGTTATACCTCTTTTCTTTTCACAGAAACCTTCTTTCCAGTTTCAATATGAAGATATTTCCTTTTCACCATAGTCCTGAACATGCTCCTGAAAGTCCCTTCATGGATCTGTCCATGACAGTTTCCAAGCTGCGTAATGTAAAGAAAGCTTTATTATGTGAGATTATACACATATCACAGAGAAGTTTATAGAAAGCTTCTTTCCAGTTTTGTCGAAGCTATTTCCCTTTTCACCATCGGCATCAACATGCTCCCGAATATCACTTGGTACCTGTTTCTTCAAAACGGTTTCCCCGACGTTATATGAGAAGAGAGGAATAACACTGTGAGTGAAATGCAAAACGTCACAGAGCAGTTCCTCGGAAAGATTCTCTCCAGTTTCGGTCTGAACATATTTCCTTTTCCACCGTAAACTTCAAAGTGCTCTCGAATATCCCATCACATGCTAAACATAAACAGGGTTAGAAAACTGTTCAATGAAAAGAGATGCCTAACTAGCGAGAGGAATTAAGGCGACACAGAGCAGTTTCACAGAAAGTTCCTTTTGGATTTTTCCTGAGGATATTTCTTTCTTCATAATCTAAGGATTGTTTACAAATGTCCTTCCTCAGATTCCACAAAAACAGTGATTTCAACCTGTTCAATCAAAAGAATGGTTAACTCTATGAGATGAATACACACATCGCAAAGCAGTTGCTCAGAAGTTTCTCTGCAGTTTCGTTGCAAGACGTTTCCTTGCTCACCACAATCCTTCGGGCGTCACTAAATATCCCTTCACAGATTCTTCAAAGACAGAGCTTCGAAACTGGGCCACATAGAGTAAGCATTAACTCCATGAAGTGAATGCACATATCAGAGAACAGATTCTTGGAACACTTCTTCCTCGATTTTATTTCAGTATATTTCACTATTCACCTAGTCATCAATGCGCTCGCTCTGAAATATCCCTCTTCGGTTTCACAGGAACAGTGTTGAAACTCTGCCCTGTGAGAAAAGAGGTATAACTCCCTGAGTGGAATGCGTACATCACAAACCAGTTTCTCAGAAAGCTTCTATCGAGTTTTATCAGAAGATATCTCCTGTTTCACCGCAGGCCTGAATGTGCTCCTTAATGTCCCTTTGTGGATCCGTGCATGATGGAGTTTCCAAACGGTGTAATAAAGGAAAAGTTTTAACTATGTGAGATGTACAAATATATCTAACAAAAAGCAGTTTCACAGAAATCTTTCTAGTTTTCATCTGAGGATATTTCCTTTTTCACCAGAGTCCTCCTTATACTCCTGAATGTCTCTTGGTAGCTCTTTCTCTAAAAGGGATTCTGGTATCCTCTAGGAGAAGAAAGGTATATTTTGTGAATTTAATGCACACGTCACAAAGCAGCTCCTCAGAAAGCTTCTCTCCAGTTTCTATCTGAAGACATTTCCTTTCTCACCGTAAGCCTCAAAACGCTCCTGAGTAACCCTTCGCAGACTAAAGAAAAACAGTGTTCTGATACTGCTCAATGAAAAGAGAAGCTCATCTGTGTCAGTGGAATTCACGTGACTCAGAGCAGTTTCCCAGAAACTTTTCTTCTGATTTCTCTCTGAGGTTATTTGTTTTTCAGGATATTCTAAAGATCGTTTCCAAATGTCCTTTCTCAGATTCCACAGAAACAGTGATTTCAGACTGCTCAATCCAAAGAATAATTTAACTCTATGAGATGAATGCAAACATGACAAAAGGGTTGCGCGGAATGCTTCTCTCCAATTTTTGATGGAAGACATTTCCTTGCTCACGCAGGCCTCCAGTTGCCACTCACAATCCCTTCGCAGAACCTTCAAAGACCGACTTTCAAACTGGGAAATGTAGCGTAAGCTTTAACCATGTGAAAAGAATGGACCTGTCAGAGAACAGTTTCTTCGAGTGCTTCTTCCTGTTTTTTATTGGACGACATTTCACTTTTTGCCATAGTCTTCATTGTGCTCCAAATATCACTCTTTTGGTTTTACAGGAACAGTGTTCAAACTGTGCTCAATGAGAAGAGTTGTAAGTCCCTGAGTGGAATGCACACATCACCAAGCATTTTCTCAGAAAGCTTCTCTCCAGTTTTTATCTGACTATATTTTCTATTTCACCTTAGGCCCGAATGTGATCCCAAACATCCCTTAGTGGATCCATCCACGAAGGAGTTTCCAAGCTCCATAATGTAAAGAAAGCTTTATCTATGTGAGATTATTACACAAATCACAGAGTAGTTTCCTAAAAAGCTTCTTTCCAGTTTTTGTTGAGGCTATTTCACTTTTCACCATCAGCATCAACATGCTCCCAAATATCACTTAGTGTCTGTTTCTCCAAAGGAGTTTCTCCGACACTGTATGAGAAGAGAGGTATAACACTGAGAGTGGAATGCACATGTGACAAAGCAGTTCCTCAGAAAGCTTCTCTCCAGTTTCAGTCTGAACATATTTCCTTTTTCACCGTAAGCCTCACAGTGCTCCCGAATATCCCATCACACACTAAACATACACAGGGTTAGAAAACTGCTCAATGAAAAGAGAGGCCTTACTGTGTGAGAGGAATTAAGATGACACAGAGCAGTTTCACAGAAAGCTTTTTTCTGGATTTTACTTGAGGATATTTCAATTGCCATATTCTAAGGATCGTTTCCAAATGTCCTTCCTCAGATTCCACAAAAACAGTGATTTAAAGGTGCTCAAAACAAAGTATGATTTTATTCTATGAGATGAATACGCACATTGCAAACCAGGTGTTCAAAAAGTTTCTCTGTTGGTTTCATTGGAAGATGTTTCCTTGCTCACCACAAGCCTCTGGGCATCACTAAATATCCCTTCACAGGTTCTTCAAAGGCAGAGTTTCGAAACTGGTCAACATACAGTAAGCATTCACTCTGTGAAGAGAATGTATATATCAGGGAGAAAATTCGTGGAAGGCTTCTTCCTCTATTTTATTTCAGTATGATTCAGTATTTGAAATAGTCCTCAATGCGTTCTGGTATATCACTTTTTCGGTTTTACAGGAACAGTGTTCAATCGCTGCCTCGAGAGAAAAGAGGTATAATTCCCTGAGTGGAATGCATACATCACAAAGTAGTTTCTCACAAAGCTTCTATCCACTTTTATCTGAACATATCTCCTCTTTCACGGTAGTCCTGAATATGCTCCCAAAAGTTTCTTCACCAATCTGTACATGACGGAGTTTCCAGACAGCGTAATATAAGAAAAGTTTTAACTAGGAGAGTTGTACAAGTGTATCTAACACTAAGCAGTTTCACAGAAATCTTCTTTCCAGTTTTTACACGAGGATATTTCTTTTTCTCCACAGCCTTCCCTATAGTCCCGAATGTCTCTTGGTAGCTTTTTCTCCAAAAGGGATTCTGGAATTCTCTGGGAGAAGAAAGGTATATTTCTGTGAGTGGAATGCACAAGTCACAGAGCAGCTCCTCAGAAAACATCTCTCCAGTTTTTACCTGAAGACCTTTCCTTTCTCACCGTAAGCCTCAAATCGGTCCTGAATATCACTTCGCAGACTAAACAAAAACAGTGTTATGGTACTGTTCAATGAAAAGAGAAGCTTAGCTGTGTGAGCGGAATTCACGTGACACAGAGCAGGTTCACAGAAAGCTTCCTTCTGGTTTCTGTTTGAGGTTATTTCTTTTTCAGGATATTCTAAAGAGCATTTCCAAATGTCCTTTCTCAGATTCCACAGAAACAGGGATTTCAAACTGCACAATCCAAAGAATGATTTCACTCTATGAGATGAATACAAATATCAAAAAAGTGTTGCACAGATAGCTTCTCACCAATATTTGATGGAAGACATTTCCTGGCTCGACACAGGCCTCCAGTTGCAAATTACTATCCCTTCACAGAGCCCTCAAATACTGACTTTCAAACTGGGAAATGTAGAGTAAGCTTTTACCCGGTGAAAAGAATGGACGTGTCAGAGAGCAGTTTCTTCAAGTGCTTCTTTCTGTTTTTTATTGGACGACATTTCATTTTTTGCCATAGTTTTCAATGTGTTCCGAATATCACTCTTTTGGTTTTACAGTAACAGTGTTCAAACTGTACCTTAGGAGAAGAAAGTTATGACTCCCTGCGTTGAAAGCACACGTCCCCAAACAGTTTCTCAGAAAGCTTCTCTCCAGTTTTTATCAGACTATATTTCCTATTTCACCATAGGCCTGAATGTGATCCCAAATATCCCTTTGTGGATCCATCCACGAGGGAGTTTCTAAGCTGCGTAATGTACAGAAAGCTACATCTACGTGAAATGAATAAACATAGCAAAAAGCAGATTCACAGAAAGCTTCTTTCCAGTTTTTATCTGAAGATATTTCCTTTCTCACATTAGTCCTGAATGTGCTCCCGAAGGTCCCTTCGTGGATCCGTCCATGACAGTTTCCAAGCTGCATAATGTAAATAATGCTTTATCTAAGTGAGATGATTACACATATCACAGCGTGTTTTCCTAGAAAGCTTCTTTCCAGTTTTTGTCTGAGGCTACTTCCCCTTTCACCATCAGCATCTACATGCTGCCGAATATCACTTGATACCTGTTTCTCAAAACGGGTTTCCCCGACTGTGTATGAGAAGGGAAGTATAACACTATGAGTGCAATGCATACGTCACAAAGCAGTTCCTCGGAAACCTTCTCTCCAGTTTCAGTCTCCATATATTTCCTTTTTCACTGTAAGCCTCAAAGTGCTTCCGAATATCCCATCACACACTAAACACACACAGGGTTAGAAAACTGCTCAATGAAAACAGAGGCTTAAAGGAACGAGAGGAATTAAGACGACACAAAACCAGTTTCACAGAAAGCTTCCTTCTGGATTTTACCTGAGGATATTTCTTTCTCCATATTCTAAAAATCGTTCCAAATGTCCTTCCTGAGATGACACAAAAAACAGTGATTTCAAGCTGCTCAATCCAAAGAATGGTTTCACTCTATGAGACGAATACAGACATCACAAGCAGTTGCTCAGAAAGTTTCTCTGCAGGTTTCATCGGAAGACGTTTCCTCACTCACCACAAGCCTCCGGGCGTCACTAAATATCCCTTCACAGACTCTTCAAAGACAGTTTCGCAACTGGGCAGCATAGAGTAAGCATTAACTCTGTGAAGTGAATGCACATATCAGAGATCAGATTATTGGAACACTTCTTCTTCGATTTTATTTCAGCGTATTTCACTCTTCCCCATAGTCCTCAATGCACTCCGAAATATCACTTTTTTGGTTTCACAGGAACAGTGTTGAAAAGCTGCCTTGTGAGAAAAGACGTGTAACTCCCTGAGTGGAATGCATACATCCCAAAGTAGTTTCCCAGAAATCTTCTATCCAGTTTCCTGTGAAACTGCTTTGTGTTAGACATATTTATTTATCTCACATAGTGAATTATACTGAAATAAAATTGAGGAAGAGGCGTTTCAAGAGTCTTCTCTCTGATATGTGCATTCACTTCACAGAGTTAATGCTTACTCTATGTTGCCCAGTTTTGAAACTCTGTCTTTGAAGAATCTGTGAAGGGATACTTAGTGACGCCCAGAGGCTTGTGTTGAGCAAGGAAACGTCTTCCTATGAAACTTGCGGAGAAACGTTCTGAGCAACTGGTTTGCTTAGAAAAGTCTTCAGATAGAAACTGGAGAAAAGTTTTCTGAGAAGCTGCTCTGTGACGTGTGAATTCCACTCACAGAAATATACCTTTCTTCTCATAGAGGATTCCGGAATCCCTTTTGGAGAAACAGCTAACAAGAGACATTCGGGAGTATAGGGACAAATATGGTGAAAAGGGAAATATCCTCAGACAAAAACTGGAAAGATTTCTGTGAAACTGCTTTGTGTTAGATATACTTATTCATCTTGCATAATTAAAACTTTTCTTGATTACGCAGTTTGGAGACTCCATCATGCACAGATCTGCGAAGGGACACTCGGGAGCACATTCAGGCCTACGGTCAAAGAGGAGATATCTTCACATAAAAACTGGATAGAAGGATTCTGAGAAACTACTTTGTTTTGTATGCATTCCACTCAGGGAGTTATACCGCTTTTCTCTCAAGGCAGTGTTTGAATACTGTTCCTGTGAAACCGAAAAAGTGATATTTCAGAGCACATTGAGAACTATGGCAAATAGTGAAATATACTGAAATAAAATCGAGGAGGAAGCGTTACAAGGATCTGCTCTCTAATATGTGCATTCGCCTCACAGAGTTAATGCTTATTCTATGTTGCCCAGTTTCGAAATTCTGTCTTTGAAGAATCTGTGAAGGGATATTTAGTGTTCCCAGGAGGCTTGTGGTGAGCAAGGAAATGTCTTCCGATGAATCCTGGAGAGAAACTTTCTCAGCAACTGCTTTGCATTGTGTGTATTCTTCTCATAGAGTCAAACGATTCTTTGGATTGAGCAGCTTGAAATCACTGTTTTTGTGGCATCTCAGGAAGGACATTTGGTAATGATACTTAGAATACGGAGAATGAAATATCCTCAGGTAAAATCCAGAAGGAAGCTTTCTGTGAAACTGCTCTGTGTCGTCTTAATCCCTCTCACTCAGTTCAGCCTCTCTTTTCATTGAGCAGTTTTCTAACCCTGTGTATGTTTAGCATGTGATGGGATATTCGGGATCACTTTGAGGCTTACGGTGAAAAAGGAAATATGTTCAGACCGAAAGTGTAGAGAAGCTTTCCGAGGAACTGCTTTGTGACGTGTGCAATCCACTCACAGTGTTATACCTCTCTTCTCATACAGCGTCGGGGAATCCTACTATAGAAAGAGTTACCAAGTGATATTTGGGAGCACGTTGATGCTGATGGTGAAAAGAGAAATAGCCTCAGACAAAACCTGGAAAGAAGCTTTCTAGGAAGCTACTCTGTGATATGTGTAACAGTATCACATAGATAAATCTCTCTATACATTACGCAGCTTGGAAACTGTCATGGACGGAACCACGAAGTGACATTCGGGAGCAGATTCACAACTATGGTGAAAAAGGAAATATCTTCAGATAAAAACTGGAAAGAAGCTTTCTGTGAATCTGCTTTTTGTTATGTTTATTCATCTCTCATAGATGAAACTTTCTTTACATTATGCAGCTTGGAAACTCCCTTGTCAATGGAACCACGAAGAGATATTTGGGATCACATTCGGGCCTATGGTCAAATAGGAAATATCATCAGACAAAATCTGGAGAGAAGCTTTCTAAGAAACTGCTTGGTGATGTGTGCATTACACTCAGGGGGGTACAAGTTTCTTTTCATAAGGCACAGTTTGAACACTCTTCCTGTAAAACCAAAAGAGTGATATTCGGAGCACATTGAGGACTGTGGCAAAAAGTCAATTGTCGTCCAATAAAAAACAGAAAGAAGCACTCGAAGAAGCTGCTGTCCAACATGTCCATTCTTTTCACAGGGTTAAAGTTTACTCTACATTTCCCAGTTTGAAAGTTGTTCTTTGAGGGTTCTGTGAAGGGATACTAAATGGCAACTGGAGGCCTGTGTGAGGCTAGGAAATGTCTTCCTTCGAAAATTGGAGAGAAGCTTTCTGCGCAAGTCTTTTGTGATGTTTGTATTCATCTCATAGAGTTAAATCATTCTTTGGATTGAGCAGTTTGAAATCCCTGTTTCTGTGGAATCTGAGAAAAGACATTTGGAAACGATATTTAGAATATCCTGAAAAAGAAAAGACCTCAGAGAGAATCCAGAAGGAAGCTTTCTGTGAAACTGCTCTGTGTCACGTGAATTCCGCTCACACAGTTACACTTCTCTTTTCCCTGAGCAGTATCATAACACTGTTTTTGTTTAGTCTGCAAAGAGATATTCAGGAGTGCTTTGAGGCTTACAGTGAGAAAGGAAAAGTCTTCAGATAGAAACTGGAGAGAAGCCTTCTGAGGAGCTCCTTTGTGATGTGTGCATTCCACTCACAGAAAAATGCTTTTCTTCTCCTAGAGAATTCTGGAATCCATTTTGGGGAAAAAGCTACCAAGAGAAATTCGGGAGTATAGGGATGGCTATGTTGAAAAAGGAAGTATCCTCAGACAAAAAATGGAAAGAAGATTTCTGTGAAACTGCTTTGTGTTAGTTATATTTATTCATCTTGCATAGTTAAAACTTTTCTTATATTATGCAGTTTGGTGACTCCATCATGCACGGATCCGCGAAGGGACATTCCGGAGCACATTCTGGCCTACGGTGAAAGAGGAGATATCTTCAGATAAAAACTGGATAGAAGCTTTCTGAGAAACTACTTTCTGATGTATGCATTCCACTCAGGGAGATATACTTCTTTTTTCACAAGGCAGTGCTTGAATACTGTCCCTGTGAAAACGAAAAAGTGATATTTCAGAGCGCATTCTGAAATATGCTGTAATAAAATTGAGGAAGAAGCGTTCCAAGGATCTCCTCTCTGATATGTGCATTCACTTCACAGAGTAATGCTTACTCTACATTGATCAGTTTCAAAACTCTGTCTTTGAAGAATCTGTGAAGGGATATTTAGTGATGCCCGGAGGCTTGTGGTGAGCTAGGAAACGTCTTCCGATGAAACCAGCAGAGAAAATTTCTGAGCAACTGCTTTGCGATGTGTGTGTTCACCTCATAGAATTAGAGCATTCTTTGGATTGAGCAGGTAGAAATCACTGGTTTTGTGGAATCTGAGGAAGGTCATTTGGGAATGATCCTTAGAATATGGAGAAAGAAATATCCTCAGGTAGAATCCAGAAGGAAGCTTTCTGTGAAACTGCTCTGTGTCGTCTTAATTCCTTTCGCTCAGTTAAGCCTCTCTTCTCATTGAGCAGTTTTCTAACCCTGTGTATGCTTAGAGTGTGATGGGATATTTGGGAGCACTTTGAGTCTAACGGTTGAAAGGGAAATGTGTTCAGATCGAAACTAGAGAGAAGCTTTTCGAGGAACTGCTTTGTGACGTGTGCATTCCACTCACAGTGTTGTACCTCTTCCCATACAGCGTCGGAAAAACCCTTTTGGAGAAACAGGTATTAAGTGATATTCGGGAGCAGGTTGACGCCCATGGTGAAAAGGGAAATAGCCTGAGACAAAAACTGCAAAGAAATTTTCTAGGAAAATACTCATTGATATGTGTAATCATCTCACTTAGATAAAGCATTCTTTACATTTTGCAGCTTGGAAACTGACATGGACAGCTCCACGAAGGGACCTTTGGGAGCACATTCAGGACAAATGTGAAAAAGGAAATATCTTCAGATAAAAACTGGAAAGAAGCTTTCTGTGAATCTGCTTTTTGTGATGTTTATTCATCTCACATAGATGCAGCTTTCTGTACATTATGCAGCTTGTAAACTCCCTCATGGATGGATCCGTGAAGGAATATATGGGATCACATTCGGGCCTATGGTGAAATAGGAAATATAGTCAGATAAAAACTGGAGAGAAGCTTTCTGAGAAACTGCTTGGGGACGTGTGCATTCCACTCAGGGAGTCATAACTTTCTTCTCATAAGGCACAATTTGAGCACAGTTACTGTAAAACCAAAAGAGTGATATTCAGAGCACCTAGAAGACTATGGCAAAAAGTGAAATGTCGTCCAATAACAAAACAGAAAGAAGCACTCGAAGAAACTGCACTCTGACATGTCCATTCTTTTCACAGAGTTAAAGCTTACTGTACATTACCCAGTTTGAAAGTCGGTCTTTGAGGGTTCTGTGAAGGGATAGTAAGTGGCAACCTGAGGCCTGTGTCGAGCAAGGAAATGTCTTCCATTGAAAATTGGAGAGAAGCTTTCTGTGCAACTCTTTTGTGATGTTTGTATTCATCTCATAGAGTTAAATCATTCCTTGGATTGAGCAGTTTGAAATCACTGTTTCTGTGGAATCTGAGAAAGGACATTTGGAAATGCTCTTTAGAATATCCTGAAGAAGAAATAACCTCACAGAGAAACCAGAAGGAAGCTTTCTGTGAAACTGCTATGTGGCACTTGAATTCCACTAACACAATTAAGCTTCTCTTTCATTGAGCAGTATCATGACACTATTTTTGTTCAGTCTGCAAAGGGATATTCAGGATCTCTTTGAGGCTTACGGTGAGAAAGGAAAAGTCTTCAGATAGGAACTGGAGAGAAGCTTTCTGAGGATCTGCTCTGTGACATGTGCATTCGACTCACAGAAATATACCTTTCTTCTCCTAGAGGATTCCAGAATCCCTTTTGGAGAAAAAACTGCCAAGAAACATTCGGGAGTATAGGGACAGCTCTGGTGAAAAAGGAAATATCCTCAGACAAAAACTGGAAAGAAGATTTCTGGGAAACTGCTTTGTGTTAGATATATTTATTCATCTCCCATTGTTAAAACTTTTCTTATATTACATATTTTGGAAACTCCATCTTTCACCGAACCATGAAGGGACATTCAGGAGCACATTCAGGCCTACGGTGAAAGCAGAGATATCTTCAGTAAAAACTGGATAGAAGCTTTCTGAGAAAGTAGTTTCTGATGTATGTATTCCACTCAGGGAGTTACACCTCTTTTCTCACAAGGCAGCATTTGAACACTGTTCCTGTGAAACCGAAAAGTGATATTTCGGGGTGCATTGAAGACTATGGCGAATAGTGAAATATAGTGAAATAAAATCGAGGAAGAAGCGTTCCAAGAATTTGCTCTCTGATAGATGCATTCACTTCACAGAGTTAATTCTTACTCTCTGTTGCCAGTTTCAAAACTCTGTCTTTGAAGAAACTGTGAAGGGATATTGAGTGACACATGGAGACTTGTGTTGAGCAAGGAATCGTCTTCCAATGAAACCTGCAGAGAAACTTTCTGAGCACCTGCTTTGCAATGTGTGCATTCATCTCATAGAGTTAAACCATTCTTTGGATTGAGCAGCTTGAAATCACTGTTTTTGTGGCATCTCAGGAAGGACATTTGGGAACGATCCTTAGAATATGGAGAAAGAAATATGCTCAGGTAAAATCCAGAATGAAGCTTTCTGTGATACTGCTCTGTGTTGACTTAATTCCTCTTGCTGAGTTAAGCCTCTATTTTCATTGAGCAGTTTTCTAACCCTGTGTATGTTTAGCGTGTGATGGGTTATTCAGGAGCACTATGAGGCTTGCGGTGAAAAAGGAAATATGTTGAGACCGAAAGTGGAGAGAAGCTTTCTGAGGAACCGCTTTGTGACGTGTGTATTCCACTCAGTGTGTTATACCGGTCTTCTCATGCTGCGTCAGGGAAATCCTTTCGGAGAAGCAGGTACCAAGTGATATTCAGGAGCATGTTGATGCTGATGGTGAAAAGCGAAATAGCTTTAGACAAAAACTGGAAAGAAGTTTTCTAGGAAACTACTCTGTGATATGTGTAATCATCTCACATAGGTAAAGCTTTCTGTACATTACAGAGTTTGGAAATGGCCTCGTGGACGGATCCCCAGAGGGATATTGGGATCACATTCGGGCCTATGGTCAAATAGGAAATAGAGTCAGATAAAAGCTGAAGAGAAGCTTTCTGAGACTGCTTAGTGATTTGAGCATTCCACTCAGGGAGCTGTAACTTTTCTCTCATAATGCACAGTTTGAACACTGTTCCTGTATAACAAAAAGAGTGATATTAGAAGCACATTGAAGACTATTGAAAAAGGTGAAATGCCGTCCAATTAAAAGAGAAAGAAGCACTAGAAGAAACTGGTCTCTGACATGTCCATTCTTTTCACAGGGTTAAAGCTTACTGTACATTTCCCAGTTTGAAAGTCGGACTTTGAGGGTTCTGCAAAGGGATATTAAGTGGAAACCACAGGCCTGTGTCGAGCAAGGGAATTTCTTACATTGAAAATTGTAGAGAAGCTTTCTGCGCAATTCTTTTGTGATGTTTGTATTCATCTCAGTGATTTAAATCATTCTTTGGATTGAGCAGCTAGAAATCACTGTTTCTGTGGAATCTGAGAAAGGACACTTGGAAACCCTCTTTAGAATATCCTGAAAAAGAAATAACCTCAGACATAAACCAGAAGGAAGCGTTCTGTGAACCTGCTCTGTGTCACGTGAATTCCACTCACACAGTTAAGCTTCTCTTTTCATTGAGCAGTATCATAACACTGTTTTTGTTTAGTCTGTGAAAGGATGTTCAGGAGTGCTTTGAGGCTTACGGTGAGAAAGGAAAAGTCTTCAGATAGAAACTGGGGAAAGACTTTCTGTGGAGCTGCTTTGTGACGTGTACATTTCACTCGCAGAAATATACCTTTCTTCTCCTAGAGAATTCTGGAATCCCTTTCGGAGAAAGGGCTACCAAGAGACATTCAGGAGCTTAGGGAGGGCTATGGTGGAAAAGGAAATATTCTCAGACAAAAAGTGGAAAGAATACTTTTGTGAAACTGCTGTGGGTTAGATATATTTATTCATCTCGCATAGTTAAAACTTTTCTTATATTATGCAGTATGGAAACTCCATCATGCACGGATCCATGAAGGAACATTCAGGAGCACATTCAGGCCTACGGTGAAAGAGGAGATATCTTCCGAAAAAACTGGATAGAAGCTTTCTGAGAAACTACTTTGTGATGTATGCATTCTACTGAGGGAGTTACACCTCTTTTCTCACAAGGCAGCGTTTGAGCACTGTTCCTGTGAAACCAAAAAAGTGATATTTCAGAGTGCATTGAGGTCTATGGTGGATAATGAAATATACTGAAATGTAATTGAGGAAGAAGCGTTCCAATAATCTGCTCTCTGATATGTGCATTCATTTCACAGAGTTAATGCTTACTCTATGTTGTCCAGTTTCCAAACTCTGTCTTTGAGGAATCTGTGAAGGGATATTTAGTGACTCCCAGAGGCTTGTGGTGAGCAAGGAAAAGTCTCCCATCGAAAATTGGATCACTTGAACTCGGGAAGGGGAACATCACACATCGGGGCCTATCATGGGGAGGGGGGAGGGGTGAGGGATTGGATTGGGAGGTATACCTGATATAAATGATGAATTGATGGGTGCTGACGAGTTGATGGGTGCAGCACACCAACATGGCACAAGTATACATATGTAACAAACCTGCATGGTATACACATGTACCCTAGAACTTAAAGTATAATAAAAAAAAAAAAAAGAAAATTGGAGAGAATATTTCTGCGCAACTCTTTTGTGACGTTTGTATTCATCTCATAGAGTTAAATCATTCTTTGTATTGAGCAGTTTGAAATAACTGTTTCTGTGGAATCTGAGAAAGGACATTTGGAAACGCTCTTTAGAATTTCCTGAAAAAGAAATAACCTCCGATGGAAACCAGAAGGAAGCTTTCTGTGAAACTGCTCTGTGTCACGTGAATTCCGCTCACACAGATAAGCTTCTCTTTTCATTGAGCAGTATCATAACACTGTTTTTGTGTGGTCTGCAAAGGGATATACAGCAGCACTTTGAGGCTTATGGTGAGAAAGGAAACGTCTTCAGACAGAAACTGGAGTGAAACTTTCTGAGCAGCTGCTTTGTGACGTGTGCATTTCACTCACAGAAATATACCTTTCTTCTCCTAGACGATTCCAGAATCCCTTTTGGTGAAAAAACCACCAAGAGACATTTGGGAGTATAGGGACAAATGTGGTGAAAAAAGAAATATCGTCAGACAAAAACTGGAAAGAAGATTTCTGTAAAACTGCTTTGTGTTAGATGTATTTATTCATCTCGTACGTTAAAGCTTTTCTTATATCACGCAGCTTGGAAACTCCATCATGCACAGATCCGTGAAGTGTCATTTGGGAGCACATTCAGGCCTACAGTGAAACAGGAGATATCTTCACATTAAAACTGGACAGAAGCTTTCTGAGAAAGTACTTGGTTATGTATGTATTCCACTCAGGGAGTTATACCTCTTTTCTCACAAGACAACGTTTGAAAACTGTTCCTGTGAAATGGAAAAAGTGATATTTTGCAGCAAATTGAGGACTATGGCGAATAGTGAAATATACTCAAATAAAATCGAGGAAGCAGCATTCCAAGAATCTACTCTCCTATATGTGCATTCAATTCACAGAGTTAATGCTTACTCTATGCTGCCCAGTTTCAAAACTCTGTCTTTGAAGAATCTGTGAAGGGATATTTAGTGACGCCCAGAGGCTTGAGGTGAGCAAGGAAACATCTTCTGATGAAACCTGCAGAGAAAGTTTCTGAGCAACTGCTTTGCATTGTGTGTATTCGTCTCATAGAGTTAAACCATTCTTTGGATTGAGCAGCTTGAAATAACTGTTTTTGTGGCATCTGAGGAAGACATTTGTGACCGATCCTCAGAATACGGAGAAAGAAATATCCTCAGGTAAAATCCAGAAGGAAGCTTTCTGTGAAACTGCTCTGTGTCGTCTTAATTCCTCTCACTCAGTTAAGCCTCTCTTTTCATTGAGCAGTTTACTAACCCTGTGTATGTTTAGCGTGTGATGAGATATTCCGGAGCACTTTGATGCTTATGGTGAAAAAGGAAATATGTTCAGACTGAAACTGGAGAGAAGCTTTGCGAGGAACTGCTTTGTAACGTGTGCATTCCACTCAAAGTGATATACCTCTTTTCTCATAGAGCATTGGGGAAACCCTTTTGGAGAAACAGGTACTGAGTGATATTCAGGAGCATGTTGTTGCTGATGGTGAAAAGCGAAATAGCCTCAGACAAAAACTGGAAAAAAGCTTTCTAGGAAACTACTCTGTGATATGTGTAATAAATTCACATAGATAAAGCTTTCTTTACATTGTGCAGCTTGGAAACTGTCATGGACGGATCCACGAAGGGATATTCGGGAAGAGATTCAAACCTACGGTGAGAAAGGAAATATCTTCAGATAAAAACTGGAAAGAAGCATTCTGTGAATCTGCTTTTTGCTATGTTTATTCATCTCACATAGATGAACCTTTTTTTACATTACACAGCTTGGAAACTCCCTCGTGCAGGGATCCGTGAAGGGATATTTGGGATCACATTCGGGCCTATGGGGAAATAGGAAATATAGTCAGATAAAAACTGGAGAGAAGCTTTCTGAGAAACTGCTTCGTGACGTGTGCATTCCACTCAGGGAGTTACAACTTTCTTCTCATAAGGTACAGTTTGAACACTGTTCCTATAAAACTAAAAGAGTGATATTCGGGGCACATTGAAGACTATGGCCAAAAGTGAAATGGCGTCCATAAAAAAATGAAAGAATCACATGAAGAAACTGCTCTCTGACGTTTCCATTCTTTTAAGAGGGTTAAAGCTTTCTCTACATTTCCCAGTTTGATAGTCGGTCTTTGAGGTTTCTGCGAAGGGATAGTAAGTGACAACCATAGGCCAGTGTGAGGCAAGGAAATGTCTTCCATCGAAAATTGGATAGAAGCTTTCTGCGCAACTCTTTTGTGATGTTTGTATTCATCTCATAGAGTTAAATCATTCTATGGTTTCAGCAGTTTGAAATCTTTCTTTCTATGGAATCTGAGACAGGACATTTGGAAATGCTCTTTAGAATATCCTGAAAAAGAAATAAGCTCAGAGAGAAACCAGAAGGAACTTTCTGTGAAACGTCTCTCTGTCACATGAATTCCGCTCACACAGTTAAGCTTCTCTTTCATTGAGCAGTATCATAACACTGTTTTTGTTTAGTCTGTGAAGGGATATTCAGGAGCTCTTTGAGGCTTACGGTGAGAAAGTAAACGTGTTCAGATAGGAACTGGAGAGAAGCTTTCTGAGGAGCTACTTTGTGACGTGTGCATTCCACTCCCAGAAATATACCTTTCTCCTCCTAGAGGATTCCAGAATCCCTTTTGGAGAAAGAGCTACCAAGAGACATTCAGGAGTATAGGAAATGCTATTGTGAAAAATAAAATATCCTCAGACAAAAACTGGAAAGATTTCTGTGAAACTGCTTTGTGTTTGATATATTTATTCATCTCGCATAGTTGAAACTTTTCTTATATTATGCAGTTTGGAAACTTTGTCATGCACGGATCCCTGAAGGGATATTCAGGAGCACATTCAGGCCTAGGGTGAAAGAGGAGATATCTTCAGATAAAACTGGATAGAAGCTTTCTGAGAAACTACTTTGTGATGTATGCATTCCACTCAGGGACTTATAACTCTTTTCTCACAAGGCAGCATTTGAACACTGTTCCTGTGAAACCAAAAAAGTGATATTTCGGAGAGCATTGAGGACTGTGGCGAATAGTGAAATATACTGAAATAAAATCGAGGAAGAAGCATTCCAAGAGTCTGCTCTCTGATATATGCATTCACTTCACAGAGTTAATGCTTACTCTATGTTGCCCAGCTTCGAAACTCTGTCTTTGAAGAATCTGTGAAGGGATATTTAGTGACGCCCGGAGGCTTGTGTTGAGCAAGGAAACATCTTCTGATGAAACTTGCTGAGAAACTTTCTGAGCAACTGCTTTGTGATGTGTGTATTCGTCTCATAGAGTTAAACCATTCTTTTCATTGAACAGCATGAAATCACTGTGTTAGTGGAATCTGAGGAAGGACATTTGGGAATGATCCTTAGATTATGGAGAAAGAAACATCCTCAGGAAAAATCCAGTAGGAAGCTTTCTGTGAAACTGCTGTGTGTCGTGTTAATTCCTCTCGCTCAGTTTAGCCTCTCTTTTCATTGAGCAGTTTTCGAACCCTGAGTATGTTTAGCGTGTGATGGGATATTCGGGAGCACTTTGAGGCTAACAGTGAAAAAGGAAATATGTTCAGACCGAAACTGGAGAGAAGTGTTCCGAGGAACTGCTTTTTGAAGTGTGCATTCCACTAACAGTGTTATACCTCTCTACTCATACAGTGTCGGGGAAACCGTGTTGGAGAAACAGGTAACAAGTGATATTCGGGAGCATGTTGATGCCAATGGTGAAAAGGGAAATAGTCTCAGACAAAACCTGGAAAGAAGATTTCTAGGAAACTACTCTGTGCTATGTGTAATCATCTCATAAATAAAGCTTTCTTTACATTACACAGCTTGGAAACTGTCATGGACGGATCCACGAACGGACCTTCGGAAGCACTTTCAGGACTATGGTGAAAAGGAAATATCTTCAGATAAAAACTGGAAGGAAGCCTTCAGTGAATCTGCTTTTTGCTATGTGTATTCATCTCACATAGATGAGGCTTACTTTACATTACGCAGCTTGGAAACTCCCTTGTGGATGGATCCACAAAGGGATATATGGGATCACATTCAGGTCTATGTTGAAAAAGGAGATATCGTCAGATAAAAACTGGACAGAAACTTCTGAGCAACAGCCTGGTGATGTGTGCATTCCACTCAGGGGTTATAACTTTCTTTTCATAAGGCACAGTTTGAACACTGTTCCTGTAAAACCAAAAGAGTGATATTCAGAGCACATTGAACACTATGGCAAAAAGTGAAATGGCGTCCAATAAAAAACAGAAAGAGGCACTCGAAGAAACTGCTCTCTGACATGTCCATTCTTTTCACTGGGTTAAAGCTTACTCTACATTTCCCAGTTTGAAAGTCGGTCTTTGAGGGTTCTGCGAAGGGATAGTAAGTGACAACCAGAGGCCTGTGTGGAGCAAGGAAATGTCTTCCATTGAAAATTGGAAAGCAGCTTTCTGCACAACTCTTTTGTGATGTTTGTATTCACCTCATAGAGTTAAATCATTCCTTGAATTGAGCAGTTTGATATCACTGTTTCCATGGAGTCTGAGGAAGGACATTTGGAAATGCTCTTTAGAATACCCTGAAAAAGAAATAACCTCAGAGAGAAACCAGAAGTTAGCTTTCTGTGAAACTGCTCTGTGTCACGTGAATTCAGCTCACACAGTTAAGCTTCTCTTTTCATTGAGCAGTATCATAACACTGTTTTTATTTAGTCTATGAAGGGATATTCAGAAGCGCTTTGAGGCTTACAGTGAGAAAGGAAACATCTTCAGATAGAAACTGGAGGGAAGCTTTATGAGGAGCTGCTTTGTGACGTGTGCATTCCACTCACACAAGTATACTTTTCTTCTCCTAGAGGATTCCGGAATCCCTTTTGGAGAAAGAGCTACCAAGAGACATTCAGGAGTATAGGGAGTGCTATGGTGAAAAAGGAAGTATCCTCAGATAAAAACTGGAAAGAAGATTTCTGTGAAACTGCTTTGTGTTAGATATATTTATTCATCTTGCATAGTTTAAACTTTTCTTATATTACGCAGTTTGGAAGCTCCGTCAAGCACGGATCCGTGATGGGATATGCAGGTGCACGTTCAGGCCGATGGTGAAAGAGGAGATATCTTCAGATACAACTGGATAGAAGCTTTCTGAGAAACTACTTCGTGATGTATGATTTGCACTCAGGGAGTTATACCTCTTTTCTCACAAGGCAGCATTTGAACACTGTTCCTGTGAAACTGAAAAAGTGATATTTCAGAGCGCATTGAGGACTATGGCGAATAGTGAAATATACTGAAATAAAATCGAGGAAGAAGTGTTCCACGATTCTGCTCTCTGATATGTGCATTCACTTCAGAGAGTTAATGCTTACTCTATTTTGCCCAGCTTCGAAACTCTGTCTTTGAAGAATTTGTGAAGGGATATTTAGCGACGCCAAGAGGCTTGTGGTGAGCAAGGAAACATCATCCCAAGAAACTTGCAGAGAAACATTCTGAACAACTGTTTTATGATGTGTCTATTCGTCTCATAGAGTTAAACCATTCTTTGGATTGAACAGATTGAAATCACTGTTTTTGTGGAATCTGAGGAAGTATATTTGGGAACGATCCTTAGAATATGGACAAAAAAATATCCTCAGGAAAAAACCAGGAGGAAGCTTTCTGTGAAACTGCTCTCTGTCGTATTAATTACTCTCACTCAGTTAAGCCTCTCCTTTCATTGAGCAGTTATCTAACCCTGTGTATGTTTAGCGTGTGATGGGATATTCAGGATCACTTTGAGGCTTACGGTGAAAAAGGAAATATGTTCAGACCGAAACTGGAGAGAAGCTTTCCGAGGAACTGCTTTGTGACGTGTGCATTCCACTCACAGTGTTATACCTCTCTTCTCATACAGCATCAGGGAAATCCTTTTGGAGAAACAGGTACCAAGTGATATTCGGAAGCATGTTGACACCGATAGTGAAAAGGGAAATAGCCTCAGGCAAAAACTGCAAAGAAGCTTTCTAGGAAAGTGCTCTGTGATACATGTAATTATCTCACAGAGATAAATCTTTCTTTACATTACACAGCTTCTAAACTGTCATGGACGTATCCACGAAGGGGCCTTCAGGAGCACATTCAGGACTATTGTGAAATAAAAAATATCTTCAGATAAAAACTGGAAAGAAGCTTTCTGTGAATCTGCTTTTTGCTATGTTTATTCATCTCACATAGATAAATCTTTCCTTACATTACTCAGCTTGGAAACTCCCTCTTGGATGGATCCATGAAGGGATATTTCAGACCACATTCAAGCTTATGGTGAAATAGGAAATGTAGTCAGATAAAAATTGGAGAGAATTTTTTGGAGAAACTACTTGGTGATATGTGCATTACACTCAGGGCAGTATAACTTTCTTCTCATATGCACAGTTTGAACGTTGTTCCTGTAAAACAAAAGAGTGATATTCGGAACACATTGAAGACTATGGCAAAAAGTGAAATGTCATCCAATAAAAAACAGAAAGAAGCACTCTAAGAAACTGCTCTCTGACACGCCCATTCTTTTCACAGAGTTAAAGCTTACTGTACATTACCCAGTTTGAAAGTCGGCCTCTGAGGCTTCTGCCAAGGGATCGTAAGTGGAAACCAGAGGCCTGTGTCGAGCAAGGAAATGTTTCCCATCGAATATGGGAGAGAAGCTTTCTGCGCAACGATTTTGTGATGTTTGTGTTCATCTCATAGAGTTAAATCATTCCTTGGATTGAGCAGTTTGAAATCACTGTTTCTGTGGAATCTGAGAAAGGACATTTGGAAACACTCTTTAGAATATCCTGAAAAAGAAATAACCTCAGATAGAAACCAGAAGGAAGCTTTCTGTGAAACTGCTCTGTGTCACGTGAATTCTGCTCACACAGTTAAGCTTCTCTTTTCATTGAGCAGTATCATAACGCTATTTTTGCTTAGTCGCTTAAGGGTTATTCAGGATCGCTTTGAGGCTTAACATGAGAAAGGAAACGTCTTCAGATAGAAACTGGAGAGAAGCTTTCTGAGGAGCTGCTTTGTGATGTTTGCATTCCACTCACAGAAATATACCTTTCTTCTCATACAGGATTCCAGAAATCCTTTTGGAGAAAAAGCTACCAAGAGACATCCGGCAATATGGGGACAGCTCTGGTGAAAAAGGAAATATCCTCAGACAAAAACTGGAAAGAAGATTTCTGTGAAACTGCTTTGTGTTAGATATATTGACTCATCTCACATAGTTAAAACTTTTCTTATATTACACAGTTTGGAAGCTCCGTCATGCAGGGATCCGCGAAGGGACATTCGGGAGCACATTCAGACCTACGGTCAAAGAGGAGATAAAAATTGGATAGAAGATTTCTGAGAAAGTACTTTGTGATGTATGCATTCCACTCAGGGAGTTATACATCTTTTCTTACAAGACAGCTTTTGAACACTGTTCCTGTGAAACTGAAAAAGTGATATTTTGGAGCGCATTGAGAACTATTGAAAATAGTGAAATATACTGAAATAAAATCGAGGAGGAAGCGTTCCAAGAATCTGTTCTCTGATATGTGCATTCACTTCACAGAGTTGATACTTACTCTATGTTGCCCAGTTTCAAAACTCTGTCTTTCAAGAATCTGTGAAGGGATATTTAGTGACGCCCGGAGGCTTGTGGTGAGCATGGAAACGTCTTCTGATGAAAGTTGCAGAGAAACTTTCTGAGGAACTGCTTTGCGATGTGTGTATTCGTCTCATAGAGTTAAACCACTATTTTGATTGAGCAGTTTGAGATCACATTTTTTGTGGAATCTGAGGAAGGACATTTGTAAATGATCCTTAGATTATGGAGAAAGAAATATCCTCAGGAGAAATCCAGTAGGAAGCTTTCTGTGAAACTGCTCTGTGTCATCTTAATTCCTTTCACTCAGTTAAGCCTCCCTTTTCAATGAACAGTTTTCTAACGCTGCATAAGTTTAGCGTGTGATGTGATATTCGGGAGCACTTTGAGGCTTATGGTGAAAAAGGAAATATGTTCAGACCAAAACTGGAGAGAAGCATTCTGAGGAACTGCTTAGTGACGTGTGCATTCCACTCACAGTGTTATACCTCTCTTCTCATACAGTGTCGGGAAACCCTTTTGGAGAAAAAGTTACTGAGTGATATTCGGGAGCATGTTGATGCTGATGGTGAAAAGGGAAATAGCCTCAGACAAAAACTGGAAAGACGCTTTCTAGGAAACTACTCTGTGATATGTGTAATCATCTAACATAGATAAAGCTTTCTTTACATTACGCAGCTTGGAAACTCCCTCGTGGAGCGATCCGCGAAGCGATATTTGGGATCACATTTGGACCTATAGTGAAATAGGAAATATAGTCAGATAAAAAATGGAGGGAAGTTTTCTGAGAAACTGCTTGGTGATGTGTGCATTCCACTCAGGGACTTATAACTTTCTTCTCATAAAGCACAGTTTGAACACTGTTCCTGTAAAACCAAAAGAGTGAAATTCGGAGCACATTGAAGACTATGTCAAAAATTAAAATGTCGTCCATTAAAAAACAGGAAGAAGCACTCGAAGAAATTGGTCTCTAACCTGTCCATTTTTTTCACAGGGTTAAAGCTTACTGTACATTTCCCAGTTTGAAAATCGGTCTTTGAGGGTTCTACGAAGGGGTAGTAAGTGGCAACCGGAGGCCTGTGTGAGCAAGGAAATGTCTTCTTTCAAAAATTGGAGAGAAGCTTTCTGCACAACTCTTTTCTGATGTTTGTATTCATCTCATAGAGTTAAATCATTCTTTGGATTGAGCAGTTTGAAATCAGTGTTTCTGTGGAATCTGAGAAAGGACATTTGGAAACTATGTATAGAATATCCTGAACAATGAATAACCTCTAAAAGAAACCAGAAGGAAGCATTCTGTGAAACTGCTCTGTGTCACGTGAATTCCGGTCCCACAGTTAAGCTTCTCTTTTCATTGAGCAGTATCATAACACTGTTTTTGTTTAGTCTGCGAAGGGTTATTCAGGAGCAATTTCTGGCTTTCGGTGAGAAAGGAAATGTCTTCAGATAGAAACTGAAGAGAAGCTTTCTGAGGAGCTGCTTTGTGACGTGTGCATTCCACTCACAGAAATATACCTTTCTTGTCCTAGAGGATTCCTGAATCCCTTTTGGAGAAAGAGCTACCAAGCGACATTCTGGAGTATAGTGAGGGTTACGGAGAAAAAGGAAATATCCTCAGAAAAAAACTAGAAAGAAGATTTCTGTGAAACTGCGTTGTGTTAGATATATTTATTCATCTTGCATAGTTAAAACTTTTCTTATATTATGCAGTTTTGAAACATTGTCATGCACGAATCTGCGAATGGACATTCGGGAGCACATTCAGGCCTACGGTGAAACAGGAGATATCTTCCGATAAAACTGGATAGAAGCTTTGTGAGAAACTACTTTGTGATGTATGCATTCCACTCAGGGAGTTATACCTCTTTTCTCACAATGCAGTGTTTGAGCACTGTTCCTGTGAAACCGAAAAAGTGATATTTCCGAGCGCATTGAGGACTATGGCGAATAGTGAAATATACTGAAATAAAATCGAGGAAGAAGCATTCCAAGGATCTGTTCTCTGATATGTGCATTCACTTCATGGAGTTAATGCTTTCTCTATGTTGCCCAGTTTCGCAACTCTGTCTTTGAAGAATCTCTGAAGGGATATTTTGTGACGCCAGGAGGCCTGTGGTGAACAAGGAAACGTCTCCCTCTGAAACTTGCAGAGAAACTTTCTGAGCAACTGCTTTGCAATGTGTGTATTCGTCTCATAGGGATAAACCATTCTTTGGATTGAGCAGCTTGAAATCACTGTTTTTGTGGAATCTGAGGAAGGACATTTGTAAACGATCCTTAGATTATGGAGAAAGAAATATCCTCAGGAAAAATCCAGAAGGAAGCTTTCTGTGAAACTGCTCTGTGTCGCCTTAATTCCTCTCGCTCAGTTAGGCATCTCTTTTCATTGAACAGTTTTCTAACCCTGTTTATGTTTAGCATGTGATGGGATATTCGGGAGCACTTTGAGGCTTATGGTGGAAAAGGAAATATGTTCAGACAGAAACTGGAGAGAAGCTTTCCGAGGAACTGCTTTGTGACGTGTGCATTCCACTCACGGTGTTATACGTCTTTTCTCATATAGCGTCGGGGAAACCATTTTGGAGAAACAGCTATCAAGCGGTATTAGAGAGCATGTTGATGCCAATGGTGAAAAGGGAAATAGCCTCGACAAAAACTGGAAAGAAGCTTTCTTGGAAACTATTCTGTGATATGTGTAATCATCTAACATAGATAAAGCTTTCTTTACATTACGCACTTTGGAAACTGTGATGGACAGATCCATGAAGGGACCTTCGGGAGCACATTCAGGAGTATGATGAAAAAGGAAATATCTTCAGATAAAAACTGGAAAGAAGCTTTCTGTGAATCTGCTTTTTGCTATGTTTACTCATCTCACATGGATGAAGCTTTCTTTCCATTACACAGCTTGGAAACTCCCTCGTGGATGGATCGGTGAAGGGATATTTGTGATCACATTCAGGCCTATGGTGAAATAGGAAATATAGTCAGATAAAAACTGGAGAGAAGCTTTCTGAGAAACTGCTTGGTGATGTGTGCATTCCACTCAAGGAGTTATCACTTTCTTCTCATAAGGCACAGTTTGAACACAGTTCCTGTAAAACCAAAAGAGTGATGTTCGGACCACATTGAAGACTGTGGCAAAAGGTGAAATGTCTTCCAATAAAAAGGAGAAAGAATCACTCGAATAAACTGCTCTCTGACATGTCCATTCTTTTCACAGGGTTAAAGCTTACTCTACATTTCCCAGTTTGAAAGTTGGTCTTTGAGGGTTCTGTGAAGTGATAGTAAGTGGCAACCAGAGGCCTGTGGTGAGCAAGGAAATGTCTTCCATCGAAAATTGGAGTGAAGCTTTCTGCGCAACTCTGTTGTGATGTTTGTGTTCATCTCATAGAGTTGAATCATTCTTTGGATTGAGCAGTTTGAAATCACTGTTTCTGTGGAGTCTGAGAAAGGACATTCGAAAACACTCTTTAGAATATCCTGAAAAAGAAATAACTTCAGAGAGAAACGAGAAGGAAACTTTCCGTGAAACTGCTCTGTGTCACGTGAATTACGCTTACACAGTTAAGCTTCTCTTTCCATTTAGCAGTATCATAACACTCTTTTTGTTTCATCTGCGAAGGGATATTCAGGAGCACTTTGAGGCTTACGGTGAGAAAGGAAACGTCTTCAGATAGAAACTGGAGAGAAGCTTTCTGAGAAGCTGCTTTGTGACATGTGCATTCCACTCACAGAAATATACCTTTCTTCTCATAGAGCATTCCGGATTCTCTTTTGGAGGAAAAGCTACCAAGACACATTCTGGAGTATAGGGATGGCTATGGTGGAAAAGGAAATATCCTCAGACCAAAACTGGAAAGAAGATTTCTGTGAAACTGCTTTGCGTTAGATATATTGATTCATATCGCATACTTAAAACTTTTCTTATATTACGCAGTTTGGAAATTCCGACAGGCACGGATCCACGAAAGGACATTCTGGAGCACATTCAGGCCTACGGTGAAAGAGGAGATATCTTCAAATAAAACCAGATAGAAGCTTTCTGAGAAACCACTTTGTGATGTATGCATTCCACTCAGGGAGTTATACCTGTTTTCTCACAAGGCAGTGTTTGAACACTGTTCCTGTGACACCAAAAAAGTGATATTATGGAGCGCATTGAGGACTATGGAGAATAGTGAAAAATACTGAAAAAAAATCAAGCAAGAAGCGTTCCAAGAATCTGCTCTCCAATATGTGCATTCACATCACAGAGATAATGTTTATTCTATGTTGCCCAGTTTCAAAACTCTGCCTTGAAGAATTTGTGAAGGGATATTTATTGATGCCTGTAGGCTTGTGTTGAGTAAGGAAACGTCTTCCGATGAAACCTGCAGAGAAACTATCTGATCAACTTCTGTGCGATGTGTGTATTCATCTCATAGAGTTAAACCATTCTTTGGATTGAGCAGCTTGAAATCACTGTTTTTGTGGAATCTGAGGAAAGACATTTGGGAACGATCCTTAGAACATGGAGAAAGAAATATCTTCATGTAAAATTCAGAAGGAAGCTTTCTTGAAACTGCTCTGTGGCACATGAATTCCACTCACACAGTTAAGCTTCTCTACTCATTGTGCAGTATCATAACACTGTATTTGTTTACTCTGTGAAAGGCATATTCAGGAGCGCTTTGAGGCTTACAGTGAGAAAGGAAACGTCTTCAGATAGAAACTGGAGAGAAGCTTTCTGAGGAGCTGCTTTGTGACGTGTGCATTCCACTCACAGAAATATATTTTTCTTCTCCTAGAGGATTCCAGAATCCCTTTTGGAGAAAAAGCTCCCAAGAGACATTTGGGAGTATAGGGAGGGCTATGGTGAAAAAGGAAATATCCTCAGACAAAAACTGGGTAGAAGATTTCTGTGAAACTGCTTTGCGTTAGAAATATTTATTCATCTCACATAGTTAAAACTTTCCTTATATTACACACTTTGAAAACTCCATCATGCACGGATCCACAAAGGGACATTCGGGAGCACATTCAGGCCTACGGTGAAAGAGGAGATATTCTCAGACAAAAACTGGATAGAAGCTTTCTGAGAAACTACTTTCTGATGTATGCATTCCACTCAGGGAGTTATACCTCTTTTCTCACAAGGCAGCGTTTGAACACTGTTCCTGTGAAACAGAAAACGTGATATTTCGGAGCGCATTGAGGACTCTGGCGAATAGTCAAATATACTGAAATAAAATCGAGAAAGAAGCGTTCCCAGAATCTGCTCTCTGATATGTGCATTCACTTCACAGAGTTAATGCTTACTCTACGTTGACCAGTTTCGAATCTCTGTCTTTGAAGAATCTGTGAAGGGATATTTAGTGACGCCCAGAGGATTGTGGTGAGCAAGGAAAAGTCTTCCGATGAAACTTGCCAAGAAACTTTCTGAGCAACTGCTTTGTGATGTGTGTATTTGTCTAATAGTGTTAAACCATTCTTTTGATTGAGCAGGTTGAAATCACTGTTTTTGCGGAATTGGAGGAAGGACATTTGTTAACGATCCTTAGATTATGTAGAAAGAAATATCCTCAGGAAAACTCCAGAAGGAAGCTTTCTGTGAAAGTGTTCTGGGTCATCTTAATTCCTCTTGCTCAATTAAGCCTCTCTATTCAATGAACAGTTTTCTAACCCTGTGTGTGTTTAGTTTGTGATGGGATATTCAGGAGCACTTTGAGGCTTACTGTGAAAAGGGAAATATGTTCAGACCAAAACTGCAGAGAAGCTTTCCAAGGAACTGCTTTGTGACGTGTGCATTCCACTCATGGTGTTATACCTCTCTTCTCATACAGCGTCGGGGAAACCCTTTTGGATAAACAGGTACCAAGTGATATTCGGGAGCATGTTGATGCCGATGGTGAAAAGTAAAATAGCCTCAGACAAAAACTGGAAGGAAGCTTTCTAGGAAACTACTCTGTGATATGTGTAATCATCTCACATAGAAAAACTTTTTTTACATTATGCAGTTTGGAATCTTTCATGGTCATATCCATGAAGGGACCTTCAGCAGCACATTCAGGACTATGGGGAAAAGGAAATATTCTCAGATAAAAACTGGAAAAAAGCTTTCTGGGAATCGGCCTTTTGTTGTATTTATTCATCTCACATAGTTGAAGTTATCTTTGCATTACACGGCTTGGAAACTCCTGCGTGGATGGATCCGCGAAGGGATACTTGGGATCACATTCTGGCCTGTGGTGAAATAGGAAATATAGTGGGATAAAAACTGGAGAGAAGCTATCTGAGAAACTGCTTGGTGATGTGTGCATTCCACTCAGGGAGTTATACATTTCTTCTGATAAGGCACAGTTTGAACACTGTTCCTGTGAAACCAAAAGAGTGATATGTGGAGCACATTGAAGACTATGGCAAAAAGTGAAATGTTGTCCAATAAAAAACAGAAAAAAGCACTTGAAGAGACTGCTCTCTGACATGTCCATTCTTTTCACTGGGTTAAAGCATACTGTACATGTTCCAGTTTGAAAGTCGGTCTTTGAGGGTTCTGCGAAGGGATAGTAAGTGACAACTGGAGGCCTGTGTTGAGCAAGGAAACGTCTTCCATCGAAAATTGGAGAGAAGCTTTCTGTGTAACTCTTTCGTGATGTTTGTATTCATCTCAGGGAGTTAAATCATTCCTTGGATTGAGCAGTTTGAAATCACTGTTTCTGTGGAGACTCAGAAAGGATATTTGGAAACGCTCTTTAGAATATCCTGAAAAAGAAATAACCTCAGAGAGAAACCAGAAGGAAGCTTTCTGTGAAACTGCTCTCTGTCAGGTGAATTCCATTCACACAGTTAATCTTCTCTTTGCATTGAACAGTATCCTAACAGTGTTTTTGTTTAGTCTGCGAAGAGATATTCAGGAGCACTTTGAGGCTTACATTGAGAAAGGAAACGGCTTCAGATAGAAACTGGAGAGACGCTTTCTGAGGAGCTGCTTTGTGACGTGCGCATTCCACTCACAGAAACATACCATTCTTCTCCTAGAGGATTCCGGAATCCCTTTTGTTGAAGAAGCTACCAAGAGACATTCGGGAGTATAGGGAATGCTATGGTGAAAAAGGAAATATCCTCAGACAAAAGCTGGAAAGAAGATTTCTGTGAAACTGCTTTGTGTTAAATATATTTATTCATCTCACATAGTTAAAACTTTTCTTATATTACGCAGTTTGAAAACTCCGTCATGCACGGATCCACAAAGGGACATTCGGGAGCACATTTAGGCCTACGGTGAAAAAGGAAATATCTTCAGATAAAAACTGGATAGAAGCTTTCTGAGAAACTACTTTGTTATGTATGCATTCCACTCAGGGAGTTATACCTCTTTTCTCATGAGGCAGCATTTGAACACTGTTCCTGTGAAACTCAAAAAGAGATATTTCAGAGCGCATTGTGGACTATGGCGAATAGTGAAATATAATGAAATATAATCGAGGAAGAAGCATTCCAAGAATCTGCTCTCTGATATGTGCATTCACTTCACAGAGTTAATGCTTACTCTATGTTGCCCAGTGTCAAAACTCTGTCTTTGAAGAATCTGTGAAGGGATATTTAGTGACTCCCAGAGGCTTCTGGTGAGCGAAGAAACGTCTACAGATGAAACCTGCAGAGAAACTTTCTGAGCAACTGCTTTGCGACGTGTGTATTCGTCTCATACATTTAAACCATTCTTTGGATTTAGCAGTTTGAAATCACCGTTTTTGTGGCATCTGAGGGAGGACATTTGGGAGCGATCCTTAGAATAAGGAGAAATAAGTATCCTCAGGTAAAATCCAGAAGGAAGCTTTCTATGAAACTTCTCTGTGTCATCTTAATACCTCTCAATCAGGTAAACCTCTCTTTTCATCGAGCAGTTTTCTAACCCTGTGTATGTTTAGCGTGTGATGGGATATTTGGGAGAACTTTGGGGCTTTTGATGAAAAAGGAAACATGTTCAGACCAAAACTGGAGAGAACCTTTCCGAGGAACTGCTTTGTGGCATGTGCATTCCACTCACGGTGTTATACCTCTCTCCTCATACAGCGTCGGGGAAACCCTTTTGGAGAAACAGGTATCAAGTGATATTAGGGAGCATGTTGATGTCGATCGTGAAGAGGAAAATAGCCTCAGACAAAAAGTGGAAAGAAGCTCTCTAGGAAACTACTCTGTGATATGTGTAATCATCTAACATAGATAAAGCTTTCTTTAAATTACGCAGTTTGGAAACTGTCATGGACGGATCCATGAAGGCACCTTCAGGAGTACATTCAGGAGTATGGTGAAAAAGGAAATATCTTTAGATAAAAACTGGAAAGAAGCCTTCTGTGAATATGCTTTTTGCTATGTTTATTCATCTCACATAGTTGAAGCTTTCTTTACATTACACGGCTTAGAAATTCCCTCGTGGATGGATCCGCGAAGGTATATTTGGGATCACATTCAGGCCTATGGTGAAATAGCAAATATAGTCAGAAAAAAGCTGGAGAGAAGATTTCTGAGACTGCTTAGTGATGTGTGCATTCCCCTACAGGAGTTATAACTTTCTTCTCATAAGGCACAGTTTGAACACTGTTCTTGTAAAACCAAAAAAGTGATATTGAGAGCACATTGAAGACTATGGCAAAAAGTGAAATGTCGTCCAATAAAAAGCAGAAAGAAGCACTCAAAGAAACTGCTCTCTGACATGTCCATTCTTTTCACAGGGTTAAAGCATACTATACATGTCCCAGTTTGAAAGTCGGTCTTTGAGGGTTCTGAGAAGGGATAGTAAGTGGTAACCGGAGGCCTCTGTCGAGCAAGGAAATGTCTTCCATTGAAAATTGGAGAGAAGCTTTCTGCTCAACTCTTTTGTGATGTTTGTGTTCATCTCATAGTGTTAAATCATTCTTTGGATTGAGCCGTGTGAAATCACTGCTTCTGTGGAATCTGAGATAGGACATTTGAAAACGCTCCTTAGAATATCCTGTAAAAGAAATAACCTCAGAGAAAAATTAGAAGGAAGCTTTACGTGAAACTGCTCTGTGTCAAGTGTATTCCGCTCACACAGTTAAGCTTTTCTTTTCATTGAGGGTATCATAGCGTTGTTTTTGTTTATTCTGTGAAGGAATATTGAGGAGCGCTTTGAGGCTTACGGAGAGAAAGCAAACGTCTTCAGATAGAAACTGGAGAGAAGCTTTCTGAAGACCTGCTTTGTGACGTGGGCATTCCTCTGACAGAAATATACCTTTCTTCTCCTAGAGGATTCCAGAATCTCTTTTGGAGTAAAAGCTACCAAGAGACATTCGGGAGTATAGGGAGGGCTATGATGAAAAAGGAAATATCCTCAGACAAAAACTGGAAAGAAGATTTCTGTGAAACTGCTTTGTGTTAGATATATTTATTCATCTCGCATAGTTAAAACTTTTCTTATAATACGCAGTTTGGAAACTACGACATGCCCAGATCCGTGAAGGGACATTTTGGGGCACATTCAGGCCTACAGTGAAAGAGGAGATATCTTCAGATAAAAACTGGATAGAAGCTTTCTGGGAAAATACTTTGTGACGTATGCATTCCACTCAGGGAGTTAGACCCGTTTTCTCACAAGGCAGCGTTTGAACACTGTTCCTGTGAGACCAAAATTGTGATATATCGGAGCTCATTGAGGACTAAGGCGAATGGTGAAATATAATGAAATAAAATCGAGGAAGAAGCGTTCCAAGAATCTCTTCTCTGATATGTGCATTCACTTCACAGAGTTAATGCCTACTCTATGTTTCCCAGTTCCAAAACTCTGTCTTTGAAGAATCTGTGAAGGGATATGTAGTGATGCCCAGATGCTTGTAGTTAGTAAGGAAACGTCTTCCGATGAAACCTGCAGAGAAACTTTCTGAGCAACTGCTTTGCAATGTGTGTATTCGTCTCACAGAGTTAAACCATGCTTTTGATTGAGCAGCTTGAAATCACTGATTTTGTGGCATCTGAGGAAGGACATTTGGGAATGATCCTTAGAATATGGAGAAAGAAATATCCTCAGGAAAAATCCAGAAGGAAGCTTTCTGTGAAACTGCTCTGTGTCGTCTTAATTCCTCTCACTCAGTTAAGCCTCTCTTTTCATTGAGCAGTTTTCAAACCTTGAGTATGTTTAGCGTGTGATGGGATATTCGGGAGCACTTTGAGGCTTATGGTGAAAAAGGAGATATGTTCAGACTGAAACAGGAGAGAAACTTTCTGAGGAATTGCTTTTTGACGTCTGCATTCCACTCACAGTGTTATACCTCTCTTCTCATGCAGCGTCGGAGAAAACCTTTTGGTGAAACATGTACCGAGTGATATTCGGGAGCATGTTGATGCCGATTGAGAAAAGGAAAACAGCCTCAGACAAAAACTGGAAAGAAGTTTTCTAGGAAACTACTCTGTGATATGTGTAATCATCTCACATAGATAAAGCTTTCTTTACATTACACAGCTGGAAACTGTCATGGACGGATCCATGAAGAGACCTTCGGGAGCACAAAAAGTTCTATGGTGAAAAAGGAAATATCTTCAGATAATAACTGGAAAGAAGCTTTCTGTGAATCTGCTTTTTGCTATGTTTATTCATCTCACATAGACGAAGCTTTCTTTACATTACGCAGCTTGGAAACTCCCTTATGGATGGATCTGCGAAGGGATATTTGGGATCACATTCGGGGCTATGGTGAAATAGGAAATAGAGTCAGATAAAAACTGGAGAGAAGCTTTCTGAGAAACTGCTTGGTGATATGTGCATTCCCCTGCGGGAGTTATAACTTTCTTCTCATAAGGCACAGTTTGAACACTGTTCCTGTAAAACCAAAAGAGTGATATTCGGACCACATTGAAGACTATGGCAAAAAGTGAAACATCGTCCAATAAAAAAGAGAAAGAAGCACTCGAAGAAACTGCTCTCTGACATGTGCATTCTTTTCACTGGGTTAAAGCTTACTCTACATTTCCCAGTTTGAAAGTCGGTCTTTGAGGGTTCCGCGAAGAGATAGTAAGTGGCAACCAGAGGCCTGTGTGGAGCAAGGAAATGTCTTCCATTGAAAATTGGAGAGCAGCTTTCTGCACAACTCTTTTGTGATGTTTGTATTCATCTCATAGAGTTAAATCATTCTTTGGATTGAGCAGCCTGAAATCTCTGTTTCTGTGGAATCTGAGAAAGGACATTTGGAAATGCTCTTTAGAATATCGTGAAGAAGAAATAACCTCAGAGAGAAACCAGAAGGAAGCATTCTGTGAAACTGCTCTGTGTCACTTGAATTCCGCTCACACAGTTAAGCTTCTCTTTTCATTGAGTAGTATCATAACACTGTTTTTGTTTAGTCTGTGAAGGGATATTCAGGAGGGCTTTGAGGCTTATGGTGAGAAAGGAAAAGTCTTCAGATAGAAACTGGAGAGAAGTTGCTTTCTGATGTGTGAATTCATAACACAGAGATTCACTTTTCCCTTCTTGTAGCAGTTTCCTAACACTGTTGTCGTGGATTCTGCCAAGTGATATTTGGGAGCTAATTGAGGGCTATGGTGAAAAAGGAAATACCTCTGAGAAAAACTGGAATGGAGCTTTCTGAGAAACTGCTTTTTGATGTGTGCATTCATTTCAAAGTGTTACAACACTCTTTAATGGAGGAGTCTGCTAGCACTGACTTTGTGGAAGCTCAGAAGTGATGTCTTCGATATCGTTGAATCCCATAGTGAATAATCCCATAGTGAATAATGAAATATCTTCAGAGAAATCTGCAGAGAAGCCTTCTCAGAAGCTTCTTTGTTGTGGGTGAATTCAGCTCACAGTGTTAGATGATTGTTTTCATTCACAAGCTTCCTAACAATGTTTTCGCAGAAACTGCAATAAGACACACGGTGGCGCTCCGCGACCACAAATAAACTCAGCTCAAACAAGAAAGACGCTTTCTGAGAAACTGCTCTGGGATGTGTGAATTCAACTCACTGAGGTCCTCCTGTATTTCGTAGACGGATTGGCTAGCCCTATTTTTGTGGAATCTGAGAACTGATATTTCGGATCCCTTTGAAGACTATAGGGCCAAAGGAAATATCATTCGTTAAAAATGAGAAAGAAGCTTTCTGAGAAACTTCAATGTGATCTGTGAATTCATCTCACAGAGTTACACCTTTCCCCTCATGAAACCGTTCGCTAAGACTGTCCTTGTGGAATTTGCAGAGTGATATTTGGGAGACCAGTGAGGGTAATGGTGAAAATAGAAATATCCTCAGATAAAAACTGGAAAGAAGCGTTCTGAGAAACGGCATTGTGACATGTGGATGCAACTCACAGAGTTACACTTTCCTTTTCATTGATCCACTTGCTAACACTCTTTTCTTGCAATCTGCATTGGGATATTTCTTAGCACAATGAAGCTGACGGTAACAAAGGAAATATCCTCAAATAAAAACTAGAAAGTAGCTTTCAGAGAAACTTCTTTGTGACAACTGAATTCATCTCACCGAGTTACCACTTTGCCTTCATGAAGCAGTTTGCTAAACCTGTTTTCGTGGAATCTGCCAAGTGATATTTGGGAGCTCAATGAGGGCTATGGTGAAAAAAGAAATATGCTCAGATAAAAACTGGAAAGAAGCGTTCTGAGAAACTGCATTATGATGTGTGAATGCAACACACAGAGTTACACTTTTCTCTTCAGAGATCAGTTTGCTAACACAGTTTTCTGGAAATCTGCAACTGGATTCTTCTGGGCACAATGAGGCTTACGGTGACAAAGGAAATATCCTCAGACAAAAACTAGAAAGAAGCTTTCTTAGAAACTTCTTTGTGATGTGTGAATTCATCTCACAGAGTTACACTTAGGTTTCATGGAGCAGTTGATTAACACTGTCTTTGAGGAACCTGAAAAGGGCTACCTTGGATCAAGTTGAGACCTTGGCGGTTACAGGAAATATCCTCAATTAAAAACATGAAAGAAGCTTTGTGACAAACTTCTTTTTGATATGTGAATTCATATCACAGAGTAACAACTTAGTCTCCATGAAGCAGTTTCCTAACAGTGTTTTGGTGGAATCTGCAAAGTGATATTTGGGAGCGCATTGAGGCCTATGGTGAAAACCGAAATAATCTCAGACAATAACTAGAAAGAAGCTTTCTCAGAAGTTGCTTTCTGATGTGTGAATTCATAACACAGAGATTCACTTTTCCTTTCTTGCAGCAGTTTCCTAAAACTGTTGTCGTGGATTCGGCCAAGTGATATTTGGGAGATCATTGAGGGCTATGGGGAAAGGGAAATATCCTCAGAACAAACTGGAAAGAAGCCTTCTGAGAAACTGCATTGCCATGTGTGAATGCAACTCAAAATGTTACACGTTTCTCTTCAGTGATCAGTTTGCTAACACAGTTTTCTTGAAATCTGCAATGGGATACTTCTGAGCGCAATGAGGCTTACGGTGACAAAGGAAATATCATCAGACAAGAACTAGAAAGAAACTTTCTTAGAATTTTTCTTTGTGATGTGTGAATTCGTCCTACAGAGTTCTCAACGAGCTCCCAAATATCACTTTATAGAATCCACGACAACAGTCTTAGCAAACTGTTCCAAGAAGCGAAGGGTGGAACTCTGTGTGATGAAGTCACACATCAGACAGCAATCTCTCAGAAAGCTTCTCTCTAGTTATTATCTGAGGATATTTCCTTTTTCACCTGGAGCCCCAAAGGCCTCCCAAATATCACTTTGCAGATTCCACGAAAAGAGTGTTAGCAAACTGCTTCATGAGGACTAACTGTAGCTCTGTGAGATGAATTCACAGATCACAAAGAAGTTTCTCAGAAAGCTTCTTTCACGATTTGAAATGAGGATATTTCCTTTATCAGTGTAGGCCTCAATGCGATCCAATGAAGCCCTTCTCAGTTTCCCCAAAGACAGTGTTAATGGACTCCTCCATGAAACATAAGTGTAACTCTGTGAGATGAATTCACACATCACCAAGAAGTTTCTAAGAAAGCTTCTTTCTAGTTTTCATCTGAGGATATTTCCTTTATCACCGTAAGCTTCATTGCGCTAAGAAGTACCCCATTGCGGATTTCCAGAAAACTGTGTTAGCCAACTGATCACTGAAGAGAAAAGTGTAACTCTGTGAGTTGTATTCACACATGGCAGTGCAGTTTCCCAGAAGGATTCTTTCCAGTTTTGATCTGAGGATATTTCCTTTTTCACCTTCGCCCTCAATGAGCTCCCAAATTTCACTTTGCAGAATCCACAACAACAGTGTTAGCAAACTGTTCCAAGAAGGGAAGGGTGGAACTCTGAGTTATGAAATCACACATCAGAAAGCAATCTCTCAGAGAGCTTCTCTCTAGTTATTATCTGAGGACATTTCCTTTTTAACAGTAGACCCCAATGGGCTCCCATATTTCACTTTGCAGATTCCACGTAAAGAGTGTTAGCAAACTGCTTCATGAGGAATAAGCTGTAAATCCATGGGATGAATTCCCAGATCACAAGGAAGTTTCTCAGAAAGCTTCTTTCACGTTTTAAACTGATGATATTTCTTTATGAGCGTATGCCTCAATGCGATCGAAAGTAGTCCTCCTCAGGTTCCTCAAAGAGAGTGTTAATGGATTGCTCCACGAAAAAAGACTGTAACCCTGTGAGATCTATTTACACATCACCAAGAAGTCTCTAGGAAAGCTTCCTTCTAGTTTTCATCTGAGGATATTTCCTTTGTCACCGTAAGCTTCATTGCACTAAGAAATATCCCATTGCATATTTCTAGAAAACTGTGTTAGCAAACTGATCACTGAGGAGGGAGGTGTAACATTTTGAGTAGCATTCACAAATCGCAATGCAGTTTCTCGCAAGGCTTCTTTCCAGTTTTGATCTGTGTATATTTCTTTTTTCACCATAGCCCTCAATGAGCTCCCAAATATCACTTTGCAGAATCCATGACAACAGTGTTAGCAAACTGTTCCAAGAACAGAAAGGTGGAAATCTGTGATATGAAGTCACACATCACAAAGCAATCCCACAGAAAGCTTCTCTCTAGTTAAATGAGGATATTTCCTTTTCCACCATGGGCCCAAATGGGCACCCAGATATCACTTTGCAGATTCCATGAAAAGAGTGTCAGCAAACTGCTTCATGAGGATAAAGTTGTAAGTCGGTAGATGAATTCACAGATAAAAAAGAAGTTTCTCAGAAAGCACCTTTCATGTTTTGAACTGATGATATTTCCTTTATCAGCGTAGGCCTCAATGCGACCCACGTAGCACTTCTCAGGTTCCTCAAAGAAGTGTTAATGGACTGCTCCACGAAACATAAGTGTAACTGTGTGAAATGAATTCACACATTACGAGAAAGTTTCTAAGAAAGCTTCATTCTAGTTTTCATCTCAGGACATTTGCTCTGCACCGTAAGCTTCATTGCGCTAAGAAGTATCCCAGTGCAGCTTTCAAGGAAACTGTGTTACCAAACTGATCACTGAAGAGAAATGTGTAACACTGTGAGTTGCATTCAAACATCGCAATGCAGTTTCACAGAAGGCTTCTTTCCAGTTTTCATCTGAGGATAATTCTTTTTTCCCCATAGCCCTCAAAGAGTTCCCAAATATCGCTTTGCAGTATCCACAACAACAGTTTTAGCAAACTGTTCCAAGAAGGGAAGGGTGGAACTCTGTGTGATGAAGTCACACATCAGAAAGCAATCTCTCACAAAGTTTCTCTCTAGTTATTAGCTGAGGATATTTCGTTTTTCACCATGGGCCCCAATGGGCTCCCAAATGTCACATTGCAGATTCCACGAAAACAGTGTTAGCAAACTGCTTACTGAGGATGAAGTTGAAACACTGTGAGATGAACTCACAGATCACAAAGAAGTTTTCCAGAAAGATTCTTTCACGTTTTGAACTGATGATATTTCCTTTATCAGCGTAGACCTCAATGCAGTCCAAAGAAGCCCTTCTCAGGTTCCTCAAAGACAGTGTTAATGGACTGCTCCATGAAACATAAATGTAACTCTGTGAGACGAATTCACACATAAGCAAGAAGTTTCTAAGAAAGCTTCTTTCTAGTTTTCATCTGAGGATATTTCGTTTGTCACTGTAAACTTCCTTGCGCTAAGAAGTACCCCATTGCAGATTTCAAAAAAACTGTGTTAGCAAAGTGATCACTGAAGAGAAACGTGTAGCTCTGTGAGTTGCAATCAAAAATCACAATGCAGTTTGTCAAAAGAATTCTTTCCAGTTTTCATCTGAGGATATTTCCTTATTCACAATAACCCTTAATGAGCAACCAAATATCTCTTTGCAGAATCCACAACAGTGTTAGCAAACTGTTCCAACAAGGAAAGGCTGGGAATTTGTCTGATGAAGTCACACATCAGAAGCAATCTCTCAGAAAGCTTCTCCCTATTTAATATCTGAGGATATTTCCTTTTTCACCATAGCCCTCACTCAGCTCCCAAATATCACTTTGGAGAATCCAAGAAAACAGTGTTAGCAAACTGTTCCAGGAAGGGAAGCGTGGAACTCTGTGTGATGAAGTCACACAACAGAAGGCAATCTCTCAGAAAACTTCTCTCTAGTTATTATCTGAGGATATTTCCTTTTTCACGATGGGCCCCAATGGGATCTCAAATATCACTTTCCAGATTTCACCAAAAGAGTGTTAGCAAACTGCATCCTGAGGAATAAGTTGTAACCCTGTGAGATGAATCACAAAGAAGTTTCTCAGAAAGCTTCTTTCACGTTTTGAAGTGAGGATATTTCCATTATCAGCATAGGCCTCAGTGAGATCCAATGTAGCCCTTTTCAGGTTCCTCAAAAACAGTGTTAATGGACTGCTCCATGAAACATAAGTGTAACTCTGTGAGATGAATTCACACATCACCAAGAAATTGCTAAGAGAGCTTCTTTCTAGTTTTCATCTGAGGATATTTCCTTTGTCACCGTAAGCCTCATTGTGTTCAGAAGTATCCCATTGCAGATTTCCAGAAAACAGTGTTAGCAAACTAATCACTTAAGAGAAACGTGTAACTCTGTGAGTTGCATTCACATATGGCAATGCAGTTTCTCAGAAGGTTTCTTTCCGGTTTTGATCTGAGGATATTTCCTTTTTCACCATAGCCCTAAATCAGCTCCCAAATATCACTTTGCGGAATCCACAACAACAGTGTTAGGAAACTGTTCCAACAAGGGAAGGCTGGAAATTTGTGTGATGAAGTCACACATCAGAAGCAGTCTCTCAGAAAACTTCTCCGTATTTAATATCTGAGGATATTTCCTTTTCAATCATGGCCCTCACTCGGCTCCCCAATATCGATTTGAAGAATCCACGACAACAGTGTTAGCAAACTGTTCAGGAAGGGAAGGGTGGAACTCTGTGTGATGAAGTCACACATCAGACGGCAATCTCTCAAAAAATTTCTCCCTAGTATTTATCTAGGATATTTCCTTTGTCACAGTAAGCCTCATTGCACTAAGAAGTATCCCATTTTAGATTTCAAGAAAACTGTGTTAGCAAACTGATCACTGAAGACAAAAATGTAACTCTGTGAGTTGCTTTCACACATCGCAAAGCAGTTTCTCAGAGGATTCTTTCCAGTTTTGATCTCAGGATATTTCCTTTTTAACCATAGCCCTCAATGAGCTCCCAAATATCACTTAGCAGAATCCACAACAATAGTGTAAGTAAACTGTACAAAGAAGGGAAGGGTGGAACTCTGTGTGATGAAGTCACACATCAGAAAGCAATCTCTCAGAAAGCTTCTCTATTTATTATCTGAGGATATTTCCATTTTCACCATGGGTCCCAGTGGGCTCCCAAATATCACCTTGCAGATACGACGAAAAGAGTGTTAGCAAACTTCTTCCTAAGGATGAAGCTGTAACACTGTGAGATGAATTCATAGATCACAAAGAAGTTTCTCAGACCGTTTCTTTCACGTTTTGACATGATGATATTTCCTTTATCCGTGTAGGCCTCAATGCAATACAAAGAAGGACTTCTGAGGTTCCTCGAAGACAGTGTTAATGCACTACTCCACGAAACTTAAGTGTAACTCTCTGACATGAATTAACACATCACCAAGAAGATTCTAAGAAAGCTTCCTTCTAGTTTTCATCTAAGGATATATCCTTTGTCACCGTGAGCATCATTGTGCTAAGAAGTATTCCATTGCAGATTTCAGGAAAAGTTTGTTAGAAAACTGATCACTTAAGAGAAACCTTTAACTCTGTGAGTTGTGCTCACACATCGTAATGCAGTTTCTCAGAAGGCTTCTTTCCAGTTTTGACCTGAATATATTTCCTTTTTCACCATAGCCCGCAAAGAGCTCCCAAATATCACTTTGCAGAATCCATGACAACAGTGTTAGTAAACTGTTTCAAGAAGGGAACGGTGGAACTCTGTGTGATGAAGTCACACATTAGAAAGCAATCTCTCAGAAAGCTTCCCTCTAGTTCTTATCTGAGGATATTTCCTTTTTCACCATGGACCACAATACGTTCCCAAATATCCCTTTGCAGATTCCACGAAAAGAGTGTTAGCACACTGCTTCCTCAGAACTAAGCTGTAACTCTGGGAGATGAACTCACCGATGACAAAGAAGTTTCTCAGAAAGCTTCCTTCAAGTTTTGAACTGGGGATATTTCCTTTATCAGCGTCGGCATCAATACAATCCAAAGAAGCCCTTCTCAGTTTCCTCAAAGACAGTGTTAATGGACTGCTACACGAAACAGAAGTGTAACTGTGTGAGATGAATACACACATGACAAAGAAGTTTCTAGGAAAGCTTCTCTCTAGATTTCATCTGAGGATATTTCCTTTGTCACCGTAAGCTTCATTGCGCTGAGAAGTACCCCATTGCAGATTTCCAGAAAACTGTGTTAGCAAACTGATCACTGAACAGAAACGTGTAACTCTGTGAGTTGCATTCACACATCGCAAAGCAGTTTCTCAGAAGGCTTCTTTCCAGTTTTGATCTGAGGATATTTCCTTTTTCACCATAGCCCTCAATGAGCTCCCAAATATCACTTTGCAAAATCCATGACAACAGTGTTACCAATCTGTTCCAAGAAGGGAAGGGTGGAACTCTGTGTGATGAAGTCACACATCAGAAGGCAATCTCTCAGAAAGGTTCTGTCTAGTTATTATCAGAGGATATTTCCTTTATCATCATGGGCCGCTATGGGCTCCCAAATATCACCTTGCAGATTGCATGAAAAGAGGGTTCGCAAACTGCTTCCTGAGGACTAAGCTGTAACTCTTGGTGATGAATTCACAGATCACAAAGAAGTATCTCAGAAAGCTTCTTTCAAGTTTTGAAGTCAGGTTATTTCCTTTATCAGCGTAGGCTTCAATGCGATGCAAAGAAGCCTTTCACAGGTTCCTCAAAGACAGTGTTAATGGACTGCTCCACGAGACATATGTGTTACTCTGTGAGATGAATTCACACATAACCAAGAAGTTTCTGAGAAAGCTTCTTTCTACTTTTTGTCTGAGGATATTTCCTTTTTCACTGTAAGTTTTATTGTGCTAAAAGTATCCATCCCATTGCAAATGTCCAGAAAACTGTGTTAGCAAACTGATCAGTGAAGAGAAACGTGTAACTCTGTGAGTTGCATTCACACATCGAAATGCAGTTTCTCAGAAGCCTTCTTTCCGGTTTTGATCTGAGGATATTTCCTTTTTCACCACGGCACTCAATGAGCTCCCAAATATCACTTTGCAGAGTCCAAGATAACAGTGTTAGCAAACTGTTCCAAGTAGGGAAAGGTGGAAGTCTGTGTGATGAAGCAACAAATCAGAAAGGAATCTCTCAGAAAGCTTCTCTCTAGTTCTTATCTGAGGATATTTCCTTTTTCACCATGGGCCCCTATGGGCTCCCAAAACTCACTTTGCAGATTATACGGAAAGACTGTTAGCAAACTGCTTCCTGAGAACTAAGCTGTAACTGTGAGAGGAATTAACAGATCACAAAGAAGTTTCTGAGAAAGCTTTTTTCATGTTTCTAACTGGGTATAATTCCTTTATCAATGTAGGCCTCAATGCGATCCAAAGAAGCCTTTCTCAGGATCCTCAAAGACAGTGTTAATGGACTGCTCAATGAAACATAAGTGTAACTCTATGAGATGAATTCACACATCCCCAAGAAGTTTGTAAGAAAGCTTCTTTCTAGTTTTCATCTGAGGATATTTCCTTAGTCACCGTAAGCTTTATTGCACTAAGAAGTATTCTTCCCATTGCAGATATCCAGAAAACTGTGTTAGCAAACTGATCACTGAAGAAAAACGTGTAACTCTGTGAGTTGCATTCACACATTGCAATGCAGTTTCTCAGAAGGCTTCTTTCTAGTTTTGATCTGAGGATATTTCCTTTATCACGGTGGCCCTGAATGAGCTCCCAATTATCACTTTGCAGAATCCACGACAACAGTGTTAGCAAATTGTTCCAAGAAGGGAAGACTGGAACTCTGTCTGATGAAGTCACACATCAGAAAGGAATCTCTCAGAAAGATTCTCTGTCGTTATAATGAGAGGATATTTCTTTTCTCACCATGGGCCCCAATGGGCTCCCAATTGTCACTTTGCAGATTCCATGAAAAGAGTGTTAGCAAACTTCTTCGTGAGGACTAAGCTGTAACTCTGGGAGTTCAATTCACAAAACACAAAGATGTTTCTCAGAAAGCTTATTTCACGTTGTTAACTGATGATATTTCCTTTATCAGCGTAGGCCTCAATACGATCAAAGAAGACCTTCTCAGGTTCCTCATAGACAGTGTTAATTGACTGCTCCAAGAAACATAAGTGTAACTCTGTGAGATGAATTCACACATCTTCAACAAGTTTCCAAGAAAGCTTCTTTCTAGTTTTCATCTCAGGATATTTCCTTTGTCCCCGTAAGCTTCATATCGGTAAGAAGTATCTCAATGCAGATTTCCAGAAAACTGTGTTAGCAAACTGATCACTGAAGAGAATCATGTAACTCTGTGAGTTGCATTCACACATCGCAATGCATTTCTCCGAAGCCTTCTTTTCAGTTTTGATGTGAGGATATTTCCTTTTTCACCATAGCCCTCAATGAGCTCCCAAATATCACTTTGCAGAATCCATGAAAACAGTGTTAGAAAACTGGTCCAAGAAGGGAAGGGTGGAAGTTTGTGTGCTGAAGTCACACATCAGAAAGCAATCTCTCAGAAAGCTTCTATCAAGGTATTATCTGAGGATATTTCCTTTTTCACTATGGGCCCAAATATCATTTTGCACATTCCACGAAAAGAGTGTAAGCAAACTGCTTCCTGAGGAATAAGCTGTAACACTGGGAGATGAATTCACAGATCACAAACAAGTTTCTCAGAAAGCTTTTTTCATGTTTTTAACTCAGTATATTTCCTTTATCAACGTAGACCTCAATGCAATCCAAAGTAGCCCTTCTCAGGTTCCTCAGACAGCGTTAATGGACAGCTCCATGAAACATAAGTGTAACTCTGTGAGATGAATTCAAGCATCACCAAGAAGTTTCTGAGGAAGTTTGTTTCTAATTTTCATCTGAGGATCCTACCTTTGTCACCGAAAGCTTCATTGCGCTAAGAAGTATCCCATTGAAGATTTCCAGAAAAATGTGTTAGCAAGCTGATCACTGAGAGAAACTTGTAACTCTGTGAATTGCATTCACACATCACAATGCAGTTTCTCAGAAGGGTTCTTTCCAGTTTTGATCTGAGGATATTTCCTTTTTCAACATACCCTCAGTGAGCTCCCAAATATCACTTGGCAGAATACATGACATCAGTGTTATGAAACTGTTCCAAGAAGGGAAGGGTAGAACTCTGTGTGATGAAATCACATATCAGAAAGCACTCTCTCAGAAAGCTTCTCTCTAGTTATTATCTGAGGATATTTCCTTTTTCACTATGAGCCCCAAAAGACTCCCAAATATCACTTTGCAGATTCCATGAAAAGAGTGTTTAAAAACTGCTTCCTGAGGACTAAGTGGTAACTCTGGGAGATGAATTCTGAGATCACAAAGAAGTTTCTCAGAAAGCTTCTTTCACGTTTTGAACTGACGATATTTCCTGTATCAGCGCAGGCCTCAATGTGATCAAAAGTAGCCCTTCTCAGGTTCCTCAAAGACACTGTTAATGGACTGCTCCACAAAAAATAAGTGTAAGTCTTTGAGACGAGTTCACGCATCAACAAGAAGTTTTTAAGAAAGCTTTTTTCTAATTTTCATCTGAGGATATTTCCTTTCTCACTGTGAGTTTCATCGCGTTATGAATTATCACATTGTAGATTTGCAGAAAACTGTGTTAGCAAACTGATCACATAAGGGAAACGTGTAACTCTGTGAGTTACATTCACACATCACGATGCAGTTTCTCAGAAGGCTTCTTCCCAGTTTTGATATGAGGATATTTCCTTTTTCACCATAGCCCTCAATGAGCTCCCAAATTTCATTTGGCAGAATCCACCACAACAGTGTTAGCAAACTGTTCCAAAAATGGGAGGGTGGAACTCTGTGTGATGAAGTCACACATCAGAAAGCAGTCTATCAGAAAGCTTCTCTCTACTTATTATCTGAGAATATTTCCTTTTTCACCATGGGCCCCAAAGGGCTCCCAAATATTACTTTGCAGATTTCACGAAAAGTGTGTTAGCAAACTCCTTCCTGAGGACTAAGTTGTAATTTTGGGAGATGAATTCACAGATCACAGACAAGTTTCTCAGAAAGCTTCTTTCACGTTTTAAACTGAGGATATTTCCTTTATCAGCATAGGCCTCAAAGCGATCCAAAGAAGCCTTTCTCAGGTTCCTCAAAGACAGTGTTAATGGATTGCTCCACGAAACAGAAGTGTAACTCTGTGAGATGAATTCACACATCAACAAGAAATTTCAAAGAAAGTTTCTTTCGAGTTTTCATAGAGGATATTTCTTTTGTCTCCGAAAACTTCACTGCGCTAAGAAGTATCATACTGCAGATTTCCAGAAAACTGTGTTAGCAAACTGATACCTGAAGAGAAACGTGTAACTCTGTAAGTTGCATTCACACATCTCAATGCAGTTTCATAAAAGGCTTCTTTCCAATTTTGTTCTGAGGATATTTCCATTTTCAACATAGCCCTCAATGAGCTCCCAAATATCACTTTGCAGAATCCACGACAACAGTGTTACCAAACTGTTCGCAGAAGTGAAGTGTGGAAGTCTCTGTGATGAGGTCACACATCAGAAAGCAATCTCTCAGAAAGTTTCTCTCTACTTATTATCTGAGGATATTTCATTTTTCACCATGGGCCCCAAAGGGCTTTCAAATACCACTTTGCAGATTCCACGAAAACAGTGTTAGCAAACTGCTTCCTGAAGACTAAGCTGTAACCCTGGGAGATGAATTCACAGATCAGAAAGAAGTTTCTCAGAAAGCTTCTTTCACGTTTTGAAGTGAGGATATTTCCTTTATCAGCGTAGGCCTCAATGCGATCCAAAGAAGCCCTTCTCAGTTTACTAAAAGACAGTGTTAATGGACTGCTGCACAAAACATAAGTGTAACTCTGTGAGATGAAATCACACACCATCAAGAAATTTCTAAGAATGCTTCTTTCTAGGTTTCATCTGAGGATATTTCCTTTGTCACCATAAGCTTCATTGTGGTAAGAAGTATCCCATTGCAGATTTCCAGAAAACTGTGTTCGCAAACAGACCACTGAAGAGAAACATGTAAGTCTGTTGTTTCATTCACACATGGCAATGCACTTTCTCAGAAGGCTTCTTTCCAATGTTGATCTGAGGATATTTCCTTTTTCACCATAGCCCTCAATGAGCTCCCAAATATCACTTTCCAGTATTCACGACAACAGTGTTAGCAAACTGTTAAAAGAAGGGGAGGGTGGAAGTCTGTGTGATGAAGTCACACATCAGAAAGCAATCTCTCAGAAAGCTTCTCTCTAGAGAATGCACACATCACCAAGCAGTTTCTCAGAAAGCTTCTTTCCACCAGCTACAGGATTATCTAAAGAAGGGGAAATGGCTATTGGAGACTTCAAAGACTCCTCATCCCCATTTTCCCCTTTTTCAGAGTCTGTATCTAAGAGCTCCAAAGCTTGGGTAATAGAAGCACAAAGGGCCAATAAAAGTGCCGACATTACATCACCATGCTGGTGTGCTTAACGAACGGTCTTAACAACCGGTTGCCAATCTCGTTTATGTAATTGCACTTTAGTATGATATTGAAACCAACAGCAATGGTGTTCCACAAGAGCAAACAATTTTTGCAGAGTTCTCTCTTTTGTATCAACACCAATGGAAAGTAAAAGCCCTTGTAATAATGTTAAATATTCTGAGGCCAAGGAACTGGAATTCCCCATAATGAAAGCTTAACAAGGTTCCCCTTAACAATCCCCGGGTTTTACCCGCTCCCAGGGGGTTCCCTTTCTTGTTCCCCACTACTCACCCGTGCGGACCCTGCTCGCTGCGCCACTTATTGAGGACCGCGCTGGGGGTGGGGAATAATGAACAGACACAAGAGACAAAGACAGAGAACATGGCCGCCACGTGCAGAGCCTCTGCCTCACTTTATTTATACTCCATAAACCTCACGTCAGCAGAAATAACACAATACAAAACAAACTTTCTCAACCCAGATGTAACCTTCTGCTTAGTTCCTTGTCTCTAGGTTATTCCTTACTACTCTGCCTTCTTGGCACCTATTGGACTTCATTAAAAGTTCAACTGGAGATACTGTCCTTGAGCCCTATCTATTATTAGCATATTGCTTTCAATGGCCACTGCATGTAACTCTGTGAGATGATTTCACACAACACCAAGAAGTTTTTAAGAAAGCTTCTTTCTAGTTTTCATCTGAGGATATTTCCTTTGTCACCGTAAGCTTCATTGCGATAAGAAGTATCCCATTGCAGATTTCCAGAAAACTGTGTTAGCAAACTGATCACTGAAGGGAAACGTGTAACTCTGTGAGTTGCATTCACGTATCGCAATGCCGTTTCTGAGAAGGCTTCTTTCGAGTTTTGATCTGAGGATATTATCTTTTTCACCATAGCCCTCATGAGCTCCCAAATATCACTTTGCAGAATCCAAGACAACAGTGTTAGCAAATTGGTCCAAGAAGGGAAGGGTGGAAGTCTGTGTGATGAAGTCAAACATCAAAAAGCAATCTCTCAAAAAGCTTCTCTCTAGTTATTATCTGAGGATATTTCCTTTGTCACCATAAGCTTCATTGTGGTAAGAAGTATCCCATTGCAGATTTCCAGAAAACTGTGTTCGCAAACAGACCACTGAAGAGAAACATGTAAGTCTGTTTGTTTCATTCACACATGGCAATGCACTTTCTCAGAAGGCTTCTTTCCAATGTTGATCTGAGGATATTTCCTTTTTCACCATAGCCCTCAATGAGCTCCCAAATATCACTTTCCAGTATTCACGACAACAGTGTTAGCAAACTGTTAAAAGAAGGGGAGGGTGGAAGTCTGTGTGATGAAGTCACACATCAGAAAGCAATCTCTCAGAAAGCTTCTCTCTAGAGAATGCACACATCACCAAGCAGTTTCTCAGAAAGCTTCTTTCCACCAGCTACAGGATTATCTAAAGAAGGGGAAATGGCTATTGGAGACTTCAAAGACTCCTCATCCCCATTTTCCCCTTTTTCAGAGTCTGTATCTAAGAGCTCCAAAGCTTGGGTAATAGAAGCACAAAGGGCCAATAAAAGTGCCGACATTACATCACCATGCTGGTGTGCTTAACGAACGGTCTTAACAACGGTTGCCAATCTCGTTTATGTAATTGCACTTTAGTATGATATTGAAACCAACAGCAATGGTGTTCCACAAGAGCAAACAATTTTTGCAGAGTTCTCTCTTTTGTATCAACACCAATGGAAAGTAAAAGCCCTTGTAATAATGTTAAATATTCTGAGGCCAAGGAACTGGAATTCCCCATAATGAAAGCTTAACAAGGTTCCCCTTAACAATCCCCGGGTTTTACCCGCTCCCAGGGGGTTCCCTTTCTTGTTCCCCACTACTCACCCGTGCGGACCCTGCTCGCTGCGCCACTTATTGAGGACCGCGCTGGGGGTGGGGAATAATGAACAGACACAAGAGACAAAGACAGAGAACATGGCCGCCACTTGCAGAGCCTCTGCCTCACTTTATTTATACTCCATAAACCTCACGTCAGCAGAAATAACACAATACAAAACAAACTTTCTCAACCCAGATGTAACCTTCTGCTTAGTTCCTTGTCTCTAGGTTATTCCTTACTACTCTGCCTTCTTGGCACCTATTGGACTTCATTAAAAGTTCAACTGGAGATACTGTCCTTGAGCCCTATCTATTATTAGCATATTGCTTTCAATGGCCACTGCATGTAACTCTGTGAGATGATTTCACACAACACCAAGAAGTTTTTAAGAAAGCTTCTTTCTAGTTTTCATCTGAGGATATTTCCTTTGTCACCGTAAGCTTCATTGCGATAAGAAGTATCCCATTGCAGATTTCCAGAAAACTGTGTTAGCAAACTGATCACTGAAGGGAACGTGTAACTCTGTGAGTTGCATTCACGTATCGCAATGCCGTTTCTGAGAAGGCTTCTTTCGAGTTTTGATCTGAGGATATTATCTTTTTCACCATAGCCCTCATGAGCTCCCAAATATCACTTTGCAGAATCCAAGACAACAGTGTTAGCAAATTGGTCCAAGAAGGGAAGGGTGGAAGTCTGTGTGATGAAGTCAAACATCAAAAAGCAATCTCTCAAAAAGCTTCTCTCTAGTTATTATCTGAGGATATTTCCTTTTTCACCATGGGTCATATTGGGCTCCCAAATATCACTTTGCAGATTCCACGAAAAGAGTGTTAGCAAAGTGCTTGCTGAGAACTAAGCTGTAACTCTGGGAGATGAATTCACAGATCACAAAGAAGTTTCTCAGAAAGCTTCTTTCACGTTTTTAAGTGAGGATATTTCCTTTATCAGCGTACGCTTCAATGAGACCCAAAGAAGCACTTCTCAGGTTCCTGAAAGACAGTGTTAATGGACTGCTCCATGAAACACAAGTGTAACTCTGTGAGATGAATTCACACATCACCAAGAAGTTTCTGAGAAAGCTTCTTTCTAATTTTCATCTGAGTATTTTTCCTTGGTCACCGTAAGCTTCATTGTGCTAAGAAGTATCACATTACAGATTTCTAGAAAACTGTGTAACACTGGGAGATGAATTCACAGATCACAAAGAAGTTTCTCAGAAAGCTTCTTTCACGTTTTGAAGTGAGGATATTTCCTTTATCAGCGTAGGCCTCAATGCAATCCAAAGAATCCCTTCTCAGGGTCCTCAAAGACAGTGTTAATAGACTGCTCCATGAAACATAAGTGTAACTCTGTGAGATGAATTCACACATCGCCAAGAAGTTTGTAAGAAAGCTTCTTTCTAGTTTTCATCTGAAGATATTTCCTTTGTCACCGTAAGCTTCGTTGTGATAAGAAATATCGCATTGAAGATTTCCATAAAACTGTGTTAGCAAACTGATCACTGAAGAGAAATGTGTAACTCTGTGAGTTGCATTGACACATCGCAATACAGTTTCTCAGAAGGCTTCTTTCCAGTTTTAAAGTGAGGATATTTCTCTTTTCACCATAGCCCTCAATGAGCTCCAAAATATCACTTTGCAAAATCCACGACAGCAGTGTTAGCAAACTGTGCCAAGAATGAGAGGGTGGAAATCTGTGTGATGAAGTCACACATCAGGAAGCAACCACTCAGAAAGCTTCTCTCCAGTTAATATCTGAGGATATTTCCTTTTTCATGATGGGCCGCAATGGGCTCCCAAATATCACTTTGCAGATTCCACGAAAAGAGTGTTAGCAAACTGCTTCCTGAGGACTAAGCTGTAAAACAGTGAGATGAATTCACAGATCACAAAGAAGTTTCTCAGAGAGCTTCTTTCAGATTCTTAATGGAGGATATTTCCTTTATCAGCGTAGGCCTCCATGCGTTTGAAAGAAGCCCTTCTCAGGTTGCTCAAAGACAGTGTTAATGGACTGATCCAAGAAACATAAGTGTAACTCGGTGAGATGAATTCATACATCACCAAGACGTTTCTAAGAAAGCTTCTTTCTAGTTTTCATCTGAGGATATTTTCTTTTCACCATAAGCGAAATTGTTAAAAGAAGTATCCCATTGCGGATTTACAGAAAACGGTGTTAGCAAACTGATCAATGAAGAGAAACTTGTAACTCTGTGAGTTGCATTAACACATGGAAATGCAGTTTCTCAGAAGGCTTCTTACCAGTTTAGATCTGATGGCATTTCCTTTTTCACCATTGCCCTCAATGAGCTCCCAAATATCACTTTACAGAATCCACGATGACAATGTTATCAAACTGTTCCAAGAAGGGAAGTCTGGAACTCTGTGTGATGAAGTCACACATCAGAAAGCAATCTCTCAGAAAGCTTCTCTCTAGTTATTACCTGAGGATATTTCCTTTTTCACCATGGGCCCCTAAGGGCTCCCAAATATCACTTTGAAGATTCCACGAAAAGAGTGTTAGTAAACTGCTTCCTGAGGACTAAGCTGTAACTCTGGGAGATGAATTCACGGATCACAAAGAAGTTTCTCAAAAAGTTTCTTTCACGTTTTTCACTGAGGATATTTCCTTTAACAGCAGAGGCCTCACTGCATTCCGAAGAAGCCCTTATCAGGTTCCTCAAAGAGTGTTAATTGACTGCTCCACGAAACCACAGTGTAACTGTGTGAGATAAATTCACACATCACCAAGAAGTTTCTAACAAAGCTTCTTTATAGTTTTCATTTGAGGATATTTCCTTTGTCACCGTAGGCTTCATTGTGCTAGGAAATATCCCATTGCAGATTTCCAGAATACTGTGTTAGCAAACTGATCACTGAAAAGACGCATCTCACTCTGTGAGTTGCATTCACACATCACAATGCAGTTTCTCAGAAGGCTTCTTTCCAGTTTTGATCTGAGGATATTTCCTTTTTTACCATACCCCTCAATCAGCTCCCAAATATAACTTTGCAGAATCCACGACAAAAGTGTTATCAAACTGTTCCAAGAAGGGAAGGGTGGAAGTCTGTTTGATGAAGTCAAACATCAGGAAGCAATCTCTCAGAAATCTTCGCTCTAGTTATTTTCTGAGGATGTTTCCTTTTCCACCATGGGCCACAATGGGCTCCCAAATATCACTTTGCGGGTTCCACGAAAAGACTGTTAGCAAACTGCTTCCTGAGGACTAAGCTGTAACTCTGGGAGACGAATACACAGAACACAGAGAAGTTTCTCAGAAAGCTTCTTTCACGTTTTAAACTGAGAATATTTCCTTTTTCAGCCTAGGCCCTAATGCGATCCAAAAATCCCTTCTCAGATTCCTCAAAGACAGTGTTAATGGACTGCTCCATGAAACGTAAGTGTAACTCTGTGAGATGAATTCACACATCACCAAGAAGTTTCTAAGAAAGCTTCTTTCTAGTTTTCATCTGAGGATATTTCCTTTGTCACTTAAGGCATCATTGGGCTAAGAAGTTTCCCATTGCAGATTTCCAGAAAACTGTGTTAGCAAACTGATCACTGAGGAGAAATGTGTAACTCTGTGGGTTGCATTGACACATCACAATGCCGTTTCTCAGAAGGCTTCTTTCCAGTTTTGATCTGAGGATATTTCCTTTTTCAACATAGCCCTCAATGAGCTCCCAAATATCAATTTACATAATTCACGACAACAGTCTTACCAAACTGTTCCAAGAAGGGAAGGGTGGAAGTCGGTGTGATGAAGTCACACATCAGAAGGCAATCTCTCAGAAACCTTCTCTTTAGTTATTATCTGAGGATATTTCTTTTTTCACCATGGACCCCACTGAACACCGAAATATCACTGCAGATTCCACGAAAAGAGTGCTAGAAAAGTGCTTCCTGAGGACAAAGCTGTAACTCTGGGAGATGAATTCATAGATCACAAAGAAGTCTCTGAGAAAGCTTCTTTCACGTTTTTAACTGAGGATATTTCCTTTATCAGCGTCGGCCCTAATGCGATCCAAAAAGCCCTTCTCAGGTTCCTGAAAGAGAGTGTTAATGGACTGCTCCAAGAAACATAAGTGTAACTCTGTGAGATGAATTCACACATCACCAAGAGGTTTCTTTTTTTTTTTAATTTGATTTTTTTATTATATTTTAAGTTCCAGGGTACATGTGCATAATGTGCAGGTTTGTTACATATGTATACTTATGCCATGTTGGTGTACTGCACCCATGAACTCGTCAGCACCCATCAATTCATCATTTATATCATGTATAACTCCCCAATGCAATCCCTCCCTCCTCCCCCCTCCACATGATAGGCCCCAGTGTGTGATGTTCCCCTTCCCGAGTCCAAGTGATCTCATTGTTCAGTTCCCACCTATGAGTGGGAACATGTGGTGTTTGGTTTTCTGTTCTTGTGATAGTTTGCTAAGAATGATGGTTTCCAGCTGCATCCATGGCCCTACAAAGGAAGCAAACTCATCCTTTTTTATGGTTGCATAGTATTCCATGGTGTATAAGTGCCACATTTTCTTAATCCAGTCTGTCACAGATGGACATTTGGGTTGATTCCAAGTCTTTGCTATTGTGAATGGTGCCGCAATAAACATACGTGTGCATGTGTCTTTGTAGTAGAATAATTTATAATCCTTTGGATATATACCCAGTAGTGGGATGGCTGGGTCATATGGTACATCTATTTCTAGATCCTTGAGGAATTGTCATAATATTTTCCATAATGGTTGAACTAGTTTACAATCCCACCAACAGTGTAAAAGTGTTCCTATTTCTCCACATCCTCTCCAACAGCTTTGGTTTCCTGACTTCTTAATGATTGCCATTCTAACTGGTGTGAGATGGTATCTCATTGTGGTTTTGTTTTGCCTGTCTCTGATGGTGAGTGATGATGAGCATTTTTTCAAGTGTCTGTTGGCTGTATGAATGTCTTCTTTCGAGAAATGTCTGTTCATATCCTTTCTCCACTTTTTGATGGGGTTGTTTGTTTTTTTCTTCTATATTTGTTGGAGATTTTTGTAGATTCTGGATATTAGCCCTTTGTCAGATGAGTAGGTTGCAAAAATTTTCTCCCTTTCCATAGGTTGCCTGTTCACTCTGATGGTAGTTTCTTTTGCTGTGCAGAAGCTCTTTAGTTTAATTAGATCCCTTTCGTCAATTTTGGCTTTTGCTGCCATTGCTCTTGGTGTTCTAGACGTGAAGTCCTTGCCCATGCCTATGTCCTGAATGGTACTACCTAGATTTTCTTCTAGGGTTTTGATGGTATTAGGTCTAACATTTAAGTCTCTAATCCATCTTGAATTAATCTTCATATAAGGAATAAGGAAAGGATCCAGTTTCAGCTTTCTACTTACGGCTAGCCAATTTTCCCAGCACCATTTATTAAATAGGGAATCCTTTCCCCATTTCTTGTGTCTCTCAGGTTTGTCAAAGATCAGATGGCTGTAGATGTGTGGTATTATTTCTGAGGACTCTGTTCTGTTCCATTGGTCTATATCTCTGTTTTGGTACCAGTACCATGCTGTTTTGGTTACTGTAGCCTTGTAGTATAATTTGAAGTCAGGTAGCCTGACGCCTCCAGCTTTGTCCTTTTCACTTAAGATTGTCTTGGCAATGCGGGCTCTTTTTTGGTTCCATATGAACTTTAAAGCAGTTTTTTCCAATTCTGTGAAGAAACTCATTGGTAGCTTGATGGGGATGGCATTGAATCTATAAAAAACCTTGGGCGGTATGGCCATTTTCACGATATCGATTCTTCCTATCCATGAGCATGGTATGTTCTTCCATTTGTTTGTGTCCTCTTTGATTTCACTGAGCAGTGGTTTGTAGTTCTCCTTGAAGACGTCCTTTGATTCCCTTGTAAGTTGGATTCCTAAGTATTTTATTCTCTTTGAAGCAATTGTGAATGGAAGTTCATTCCTGATTTGGCTCTCTGCTTGTCTGTTAGGGGTGTATAAGAATGCTTGGGATTTTTGCACATTAAGTTTGTATCCTGAGACTTTGCTGAAGATTCTTATCAGCTTAAGGAGATTTGGGGCTGAGACGATGGGGTTTTCTAAATATACAATCATGTCATCGGCAAACAGGGACAAGTTGACTTCTTCTTTTCCTAACTGGATACCCTTGATTTCTTTCTCTTGCCTGATTGCCCTAGCCAGAACTTCCAACACTCTGTTGAATACGAGCGGTGAGAGAGGGCATCCCTGTCTTGTGCCAGTTTTCAAAGGGAATTTTTCCAGTTTTTGCCCATTCTGTATGACATTAGCTGTGGGTTTGTCATAAATAGCTCTTATTATTTTGAGGTACATTCCATCAATACCGAATTTATTGAGCGTTTTTAGCATGAAGGGCGGTTGAATTTTGTCAAAAGCCTTTTCTGCATCTATTGAGATAATCATGTGGTTCTTGTCTTTGGTTCTGTTTATGTGCTGGATTACGTTTATTGATTTGCAAATGTTGAACTAGCCTTGCATCCCAGGGATGAAGCCCACTTGATCATGGTGGATAAGCTTTTTGATATGCTGCTGAATCCGGTTTGCCAGTATTTTATTGAGGATTTTTGCATCGATGTTCATCAGGGATATTGGTCTAAAATTCTCTTTTTTTGTTGTGTCTCTGCCAGGCTTTGGTATCAGGATGATGTTGGCCTCATAAAATGAGTTAGGGAGGATTCCTCTTTTTCTATTGATTGGAATAGTTTCAGAAGGAATGGTACCAGCTCCTCCTTGTACCTCTGGTAGAATTCAGCTGTGAATCCATCTGGTCCTGGACTTTTTTTAGTGGGTAGGTTATTAATTATTACCTCAATTTCAGATCCTGATATAGGTCTATTCAGGGATTCAACTTCTTCCTGGTTTAGTCTTGGAGAGTGTAAGTGTCCAGGAAATTATCCATTCTTCTAGATTTTCTAGTTGATTTGCATAGAGGTGTTTATAGTATTCTCTGATGGTAGTTTGTATTTCTGTGGGGTCGGTGGTGATATCCCCTTTATCATTTTTTATTGCGTCTATTTGATTCTTCTCTCTTTTCTTCTTTATTAGTCTTTCTAGCGGTCTGTCAATTTTATTGATCTTTTCAAAAAACCAACTCCTGGATTCATTGATTTTTTGGAGGGTTTTTTGTGTCTCTATCTCCTTCAGTTCTCCTCTGATCTTAGTTATTTTTTGCCTTCTGCTAGCTTTTGAATGTGTTTGCTCTTGCTTCTCCATTTCTTTTAATTTTGATGTTACAGGGTCAATTTTAGATCTTTCCAGCTTTCTTTTGTGGGCATTTAGTGCTCTCAATTTCCCTCTACACACTGCTTTAAATGTCCCAGAGATTCTGGTATGTTGTATCTTTGTTCTCATTGGTTTCAAAGAATATCTTTATTTCTGCTTTCATTTCGTTATGTACCCAGTAGTCATTCAGGAGCAGGTTGTTCAGTTTCCATGTAGTTGAGTGGTTTGGATTGAGTTTCTTAGTCCTGAATTCTAGTTTGATTGCACTGTGGTCTGAGAGAAAGTTTGTTTTAATTTCTGTTCTTTTGCATTTGCTGAGTAGTGCTTTACTTCCAATTATGTGGTCAATTTTGGAATAAGTGCGATGTGGTGCTGAGAAGAATGTATATTCTGTTGATTTGGGGTGGAGAGTTCTATAGATATCTATTAGGTCCTCTTGGTGCAGAGATGAGTTCAATTCCTGGATATCCTTGTTAACTTTCTGTCTCGTTGATCTGTCTAATGTTGACAGTGGAGTGTTGAAGTCTCCCATTAGTATTGTATGGGAGTCTAAGTCTCTTTGTAAGTCTCTAAGGACTTGCTTTATGAATTTGGGTGCTCCTGTATTGGGTGCATATATATTTAGGAGAGTTAGCTTTTCCTGTTGAATTGATGTCTTTACCATTATGCAATGGACTTCTTTGTCTCTTTTGATCTTTGATGGTTTAAAGTCTATTTTATCAGAGACTAGGATTGCAACCCCTGCATTTTTTTGTTCTCCATTTGTTTGGTAGATCTTCCTCCATCCCTTTATTTTGAGCCTATGTATGTCTCTGCATGTGAGATGGGTCTCCTGAATACAGCAGACTGATGGGTCTTGACTCTTTATCCAGTTTTCCACTCTGTGTCTTTTAATTGGAGCATTTAGTCCATTGACATTGAAGGTTAATATTGTTATGTGTGAACTTGATCCTGCCATTATGCTATTAACTGGTTATTTTGCTCGTTAGTTGCAGTTTCTTCCTACCCGCGACGGTCTTTACATTTTGGCATGTTTTTGCAATGGCTTGTACCGGTTGCTCCTTTCCATGGTTAGGGCTTCCTTCAGGGTCTCTTGTAAGGCAGGCCTGGTGGTGACAAAATCTCTAAGCATTTGCTTATCTGTAAAGGATTTTATTTCTCCTTCACTTATGAAACTTAGTTTGGCTGGATATGAAATTCTGGGTTGAAAATTCTTTTCTTTAAGAATGTTGAATATTGGCCCCCACTCTCTCCTCGCTTGAAGAGTTTCTGCCGAGAGGTCTGCTGTTATTCTGATGGGCTTCCCTTTGTGGGTAACCCGACCTTTCTCTCTGGCTGCCCTGAAGATTTTTTCCTTCATTTCAACTTTTGTGAATCTGGCAATTATGTGTCTTAGAGTTGCTCTTCTGGAGGAGTATCTTTGTGATGCTCTCTGTATTTCCTGAATTTGAATGTTGGCCTGCCCTACTAGGTTGGAGAAGTTCTCCTGGATGATATCCTGAAGAGTGTTTTCCAAGTTGGTTCCATTTTCCCCCTCACTTTCAGGCACCCCAATCAGACGTAGATTTGGTCTTTTTACATAATCCCATACTTCTTGCAGGCGTTGTTCATTTCTTTTTCTTCTTTTTTCTTTTGGTTTCTCTTCTCACTTCATTTCATTCATTTGATCCTCAATCGCTTATACTCTTTCTTCCAGTTGATCAAGTCAGTTACTGAAGCTTGTGCATTTGTCACGTATTTCTCGTGTCATGGTTTTCATCTCTGTCATTTCATTTATGACGTTCTCTGCATTAATTATTCTAGCTAACAATTCTTCCACTCTTTTTTCAGGATTTTTCCTTTCTTTGCACTGGGTACATAATTCCTCCTTTAGCTCTGAGAAGTTTGATGGACTGAAGCCTTCTTCTCTCATTTCCTCAAAGTCATTCTCTGACCAGCTTTGATCCGTTGCTGGCGATGAGCTGCATTCCTTTGCAGGGGGAGATACACTCTTATTTCTTGAATTTGCAGCTTTTCTGCCCTGCTTCTTCCCCATCTTCGTGGTTTTATCTGCCTCTGGTCTTTGATGATGGTGACGTACTGATGGGGTTTTGGTATAGCTGTTCTTCCTGTTTGATAGTTTTCCTTCTAATAGTCAGGACCCTCAGCTGTAGGTCTGTTGGAGATTGCTTGAGGTCCACTCCAGACCCTGTTTGCCTGGGTATCAGCAGCAGAGGTTGCAGAAGATAGAATATTGTTGATCAGCGAGTGTACCTGTCTGATTCTTCCTTTGGAAGCTTCCTCTCAGGGTTGTACTCCACCCTCTGAAGTGTGGGGGGTCAGACTGCCCCTAGTGGGGGAAGTCTCCCATTAGGCTACTCAGGGGTCGGGACCCACTGGAGCAGGCAGTCTGTCCGTTCTCAGATCTCACCCCACATGTTGGGAGATGCACTGCTCTTTTCAAAGCTGTCAGACAGAGTCGTTCACGTCTGTACATGCCTCTGCTTCTTCCCTTTTGTTGTTTAGCTGTGCCCTGTCCCCAGAGGTGGAATCTACAGAGACAGGCATGTTTCCTTGAGCTGCTGTGAGCTCCACCCAGTTGAAGCATCCCAGCGGCTTTGTTTACCTACTTAAGCCTCAGCAATGGCGGGCGCCCCTCCCCCAGCCTCGCTGCTGCCATTTCGGTTAGATGGCAGACTACTGTGCTAGCAATGAGGGAGGCTACATGGCCATGGGATCCTCCGGGCCAGGTGTGAGTATAATCTCCTGGTGTGCCCATTTGCTTAAAGCGCAGTATTGGTGTGGGAATTACCCGATATTCGAGGTGTTGTGTGTCTCAGTTCCCCTGGCTAGGAAAAGGGATTCCCTTCCCCCTTGAGCTTCCCAGGTGAGGCAATGCCTCGCCCTGCTTCATCTCTCGCTGGTCGGCCTGCAGCACCTGACCAGCACCAGTTGTCCGGCACTCCCCAGTGAGATGACCACAGTGCCTCAGTGGAAAATGCAGAAATCACCGGTCTTCTGTGTCGATCGCACTGGGAGATGGAGACTGGAGCTGCTCCTATTCGGCCATCTTGCTCCACCCCCTCTAGTTTTCATTTCCTTTGTCACTGTAAGCTTCATGGCACTAAGAAGTATCCCACTGCAGATTTCCAGAAAACTGTGTTAGCAAACTGACTACTGAAGAGAAACGTGTAACTCCGTGGGTTGCATTCTCACATCGCAATGCAGTTTCTAAGAAGGCTTCTTTCTGGTTTTGATCTGCGGATATTTACTTTTTCATCATAGCCCTCAATGAGCTAACAAATATCACGTTGCAGAATCCATGACAACAGTGTTAGCAAACTGTACCAAGAAGGGAAGGGTGGAACTCTGTGTAATGAAGTCACACAACAGAAAACAATCTCTCAGAAAGCTTCTCTCTAGTTATTATCTGAGGCTATTTCCTTCTTCACCATGGGCCCCAATGGGCTCCCAAATATCACTTTGCAGATTCCACGAAAAGAGTGTTAGCTATGTGCTTCCTGAGGATGAAGTTGTAACACTGGGAGATGAATTCACAGATCACAAAGAAGTTTCTCAGAAAGCTTCTTTCACGTTCTGAACTGAGTATATTTCCCTTATCAGCGTAGGCCTCAATCCGATCCAAAGAAGCCCTTCTCAGGTCTTTAAAAGACAGTGTTAATGGACTGCTCCTCGAATCATAAGTGTAAACCTGTGAGATGAATTCACACATCACCAAGAAGTTTCTAAGAAAGCATCTTTCTAGTTTTAATCTGAGGATATTTCCTTTGTCACCATTAGCTTCATTGCGCTAAGGAGTATCCCATTGAAGATTTGCAGAAAACTGTGTTACCAAACTGTTAACTTAAGAGAAACGTGTAACTCTGTGAGTCGCATTCACACATCACAATGCAGTTTCTTAGAAGGCTTCTTTCCAGTTTTTACCTGAGGATGTTTTCTTTTTCACTGTAGGCCTTAGAGCAACCAAATATAACTTTGCAGATTCCATGACAACAGTGTTAGCAAGCTCTTCCAAGAAGGGAAGGGTGGAAATCTGCATGATGAAGTCACACTTCAGGAAGCAATCTCTCAGAAAGCTTCTGTCTAGTTATAATCTGAGGATATCTACTTTTTCACACTGGGCCCCAAAGGACTCCCAAATATCACTTTGCAGATTCCACGAAAAGAGTGTTAGTAAACTGCTTCCAGAGGACTAAGCTGAATCTCTCAGAGATGAAGTCACAGATCACAGAGAAGTTTCTCAGGAAGCTTCTTTCACGTTTTTGTCTGAGGATATTTCCTTTATCAGCATAGGCCTCAATCTGATCTAAAGAAGACCGTCTCAGCTCCCTCAAAGACAGTGTAAATGGACTCCTCCCCGAAACTTAAGTGTAACTCTGTGAGATGAAATCACACATCACCAAGACGTTTCTACGAAAGCTTCTTTCTACTTTTCATCTGAGGATTTTTCCTCTATCAGGGTAAACTTCATTGCGCTAAGAAGTATGCCATTACAGATTTCCAGTAAACTGTGTTACCACACTGATACCTGAAGAGAAAGGTGTAACTCTGTTAGTAGCATTCACACATCACAACGCAGATCCTCAGAAGGCTTCTTTCCAGTTTTGATATGAGGATATTTCCTTTTTTACCATACCCCTCAAGGAGCTCTCCGATATCACTTTGCAGAATCAATGACAACAGTGTTAGCAAACTGTTACAAGAAGGGAAGTGTGGAACTCTGCGTGATGAAGTCACACATCGGAAAGCAGTCTCTCAGAAGGTTTCTTTCTAGTTATTGTCGAGGATATTTCCCTTTTCACCATGGGCCCCAATGGGCTCCCAAATGTCACTTTGCAGATTCCACAAAAAGAGTGTTAGCAAACTGCTTCCTGAGGTGTAAGTTGTAACACTGTGAGATGAATTCATAGATCACAAAGAAGTTTCTCAGAAAGCCTCTTTCACGTTTTGAACTGATGATATTTCCTTTATCAGCATAGGCCTCAATGCGATCCAAAGAAGGCTTTCTCACGTTCCTCAAAGACAGTGTTAATGGACTGCTCCATGAAACATAACTGTAACTCTGTGAGATGAATTCACACATCACCAAGAAGTTTCTAAGAAAGCTTCTTTCTAGCTTTCATCTGAGGATATTTCATTTGTCACCATAAGCTTCATTTTCCTAAGAAGTATCTCGTTGCTGATTTCCAGAAAACTGTGTTAACAAACTGATCACAGAAGAGAAAAGTGTATCTCTGTGAGTTGCATTCACACATTGCAATGCGGTTTTCCAGAAAGCTTCTTTCCAGTTTTGATGGGAGGATATTTCCTTTTATACCATAGCTCTCAGTGAGCTCCCAAATATGACTTTCAAGGATCCACGACAACAGTGTTTGGAAACTGTTCCAAGAAAGGAAGTGTGGAAGCCTCTGTGATGTACTCACGCATCAGAAAGCAATCTCTCACAAGCTTCTCTCTAGTTATTATCTGAGGATATTTCCTTTTTCACCATGGGCCTCAAAGGGCTCCCAAATATCACTTTTCAGATTCCAGGAGAAAAGTGTTAGCAAACTGCTTCCTGAAAACGAAGGTGTAACACTTTTAGATGAATTGACAGATCACAAAGAAGTTTCTCAGAAAGCTTCCTTCATGTTTTTAACTGCGGATATTTCCTTTACCAGTGAACGCCTCAATGCGATCCAAGTAATCCCTCTCAGATTCCTCAAAGACTGTGTTAATGGACTGCTCCACGAAATGTAAGTATAACTCTTTGATATGAATTCACAGATCACCAAGAAGTTTCTAAGAAAGCTTCTTTCTAGCTTTCATCTGAGGATATTTTCTTTGTCACCATAAGCTTCATTGTGGTAAGAAGTATCCCATTGCAGATTTCCAGAAAACCGTGTTAGCAAACTGACCACTGAAGAGAAGCGTGTAACTCTGTGAGCTGCATTCACACATCGAAATGCAGTTTCTCAGATGGCTTCTTTCCAGTTTTCATCTGAGGGTATTTCCTTTTTCACCATAGCCCTGAATGAGCTCCCAATATCACTTTGCAGAAACCACGACAACAGGGTTACAAAACTCTTCCAAGAAGGGAAGGGTGGAATTCTGTGTGATGAAGTCACACAACAGAAAGTAATCTCTCATAAAGCTTCTCTCAAGTTATTACCTGAGGATATTTCCTTTTTCACCATGGGCCCCTATGGGCTCCGAAATCTCACTTTGCAGATTCCACGAAAAGAGTGTTAGCAAACTGCTTCCAGAGGTCTAACTTTTAACTCTGTGATATGAATTCACAGAACACAAAGAAGTGTCTAAGAAAACTTCTTTCTAGTTTTCATCTCAGGATATTTCCTTTGTCACCGTAAGCTTCCTTGCGCGAAGAAGTATCCCATCACAGATTTCCAGATATCTGTGTTAGCAAACTGATCACTGAAGTGAAACATGTAACTCTGTGAGTTGCATTCACACATCGAAATGCAGTTCTCAGAAGGCTTCTTTACACTTTTGATGTGAGGATATTTCCTTTTTCACCGTAGCCCTCAATTGGGTCCCAAATATCACTTTGCAGAATCCACGACAACAGTGTTAGCAAACTGTTCCAAGAAGGGATGGGTGGAACTCTGTGTGATGATGTCACACATCAGAAAGCAATCTCTCAGAAAGCTTCTCTCTGGTTAATATCTGAGGATATTTCCTTTTGCACAATGGGCCCAAAAGTGCTCCCAAATATCACTTTGCAGATTTCACAAAAAGAGTGTTAGCAAACTGCTTCCTGAAGACTAAGCTGTAAGTCTGTGAGACGAATTCTCATATCACAAAGCAGTTTCTCAGAAAGCTTCTTTCACGTTTCTAACTGAGGATATTTTCTTTATCAGCGTAGGCCTCAATGATATCCAAAGAAGCCATTCTCAGGTTCCTCAAAGACAGTGTCAATGGACTGCGCCACTAAACATAAGTGAAACTCTGAGACATGAATTCACACATCACCAAGAAATTTCTAAGAAAGCTTATTTCTAATTTTCATCTTAGGATATTTCCTTTATCACCGTAAGCTTCATTGTGCTAATAAGTATGCCATTGCAGATTTCCAGAAAACTGTTTTAGCAAAGTGATCACTGAAGAGAGACGTGTAACTCTATGAGTTGCATTCACACATGGCAATGCAGTTTCTCAGAAGGCTTCTTTCCAGTTTTGATCTGTGGATATTTCCTTTCTCACAATAGCAACCAATGAGCTCCGAAATATCACTTTGCAGCATCCACGACAACAGTGTTAGCAAAATGTTCCAAGAAGGGAAGTGTGTAAGGCTGTGAGATGAAGTCACACATCAGAAAGCAATCTGTCAGAAACCTTCTCTCTAGTTATTATCTAAGGATATTTCCGTTTTCACCATGGATCCCTATGGGCTCCCCAATATCACTTTGCAGATTCCACGAAAAGAGTGTTAGCAAACTGCTTCCTGAGGTCTAAGTTGTAACTCTGTGAGATTAATTCAGAGATCACAAAGAAGTGTCTAAGAAACCTTCTTTCAAGAGGAAACCAAACACCGCATGTTCTCACTCATAGGTGGGAACTGAACAATGAGATCACTTGGACTCGGGAAGGGGAACATCACACACTGGGGCCTATCAGGGGGAAGGGGGAGGAGGGAGGGATTGCATTGGGGAGTTATACATGATATAAACGTTATGCACATGTACCCTAGAACTTAAAGTATAATAAAAAAATTAATAAATAAATAAATAAATAAGAAAAAAAAGAAAGCTTCTTTCTAGTTTTCATCTGAGTATATTTCCATTGTCAGCATAAGCTTCATTGCGCTAAGAAGTATCCCATTGCAGATTTCCAAAAAACTGTGTTAGCAAACTGATAACTGAACAGAAACGTGTAAATCTGTAAGTTGCATTCACACATCGAAATGCAGTCTCCCAGAAGGCTTCTTTCCAATTTTGATCTGAGGGTATTTCATTTTTCACTGTAGCCCTCAATGAGCTCCCAATATCACTTTGCAGAATCCACGACAACAGTGTTAGCAAACTGTTCCAAGAAGGGAAGGGTGGAACTCAGTGTGATGAAGTCACACGTCAGAACACAATCTCTCAGAAAGCTGCTCTCTAGTTATTATGTGAGGATATTTCCTTTTTCACGATGGGCCCTTATGGGGTCCCAAATATCTCTTTGCAGAATGGACGACAACAGTGTTAGCAAACTGTTCCAAAAAGGGAAGGGTGGAACTCTGTGTGACGAAGTCACACATCACAGAGCAATCTCTAAGAAAGCTTCTCTCTAGTTATTATCTGAGGATATTATCTTTTTCACCATGGGCCCCTATAGGCTCCCAAATCTCACTTTGCAGATTCCACGAAAAGAGTGTTACCAAATTGCTTCCTGAGAAGTAGGCTGTAACTCTGTGAGAGGAATTCACAGATCACAAAGAAGTTTCTCAGAAAGCTTCTCTCACGTTTTGAATTGATGATATTTCCTTTATCAGCGTACGCCTCAATACAATCCAAAGAAGCCCCTCTCAGGTTACTCAAAGACAGTGTCAATGGACTGCTTCACGAAACATGAGTGTAACTCTGTGAGATGAATTCACACATCACCAAGAAATTTCTAAGAAAGCTTCTTTCTAGTTTTCATCTCAGGATATTTCCTTTGTCACCGTAAGCTTCATTGCGCTAAGAAGTATCTAATTGCAGATTTCCAGAAAACTGTGTTGGCAAACTGATCACTGAAGTGAAACGTGTTACTCTGTGAGTTGCATTGACACAAGGCAATGCAGTTTCTCAGGAGGCTTCTTTCCAGTTTTCATCCAAGGATATTTGCTTTTTCACCATAGCTCTCAACGAGCTCCGAAATATCACTCTGCAGAATCGATGACAACAGTGTCAGCAAACTGTTTCAAGAAGGGAAGGGTGTAACTCTGTGTGATGAAGTGACACATCAGAAAGCAATCCCTCAGAAATCTTCTCTCTAGTTCTTATGTGAGGATAATTCCGTTTTCACCATGGGTCCCTATGGTCTCCCAAATATCACTTTGCAGATTCCACGAAAAGAGTGTTAGCAAACTGCTTTCGAGGTCTAATTTGAAATGCTGTGAGATGAATTCCTGATCACAAAGAAGTTTCTCAGAAAGCTTCTTTCACGTTTTAAACTGGTGATTCTTCCTTTATCAGCGTATGCCTCAATGGGATCCAAAGAAGCCCTTCTCAGGTTCCTCAAAGACAGTGTTAATGGACTGCTCCATGAAACATAAGTGTAACTCTGTGAGATGAATTCACACATCACCAAGAAGTTTCTAAGAAGCTTCTTTCTAGTTTTCATCTCAGGATATTTCCTTTGTCACCGTAAGCTTCATTGCGCTAAGAAGTATCTAATTGCAGATTTCCAGAAAACTGTGTTGGCAAACTGATCACTGAAGTGAAACGTGTTACTCTGTGAGTTGCATTGACACAAGGCGATGCAGTTTCTCAGGAGGCTTCTTTCCAGTTTTCATCCAAGGATATTTGCTTTTTCACCATAGCTCTCAACGAGCTCCGAAATATCACTCTGCAGAATCGATGACAACAGTGTCAGCAAACTGTTTCAAGAAGGGAAGGGTGTAACTCTGTGTGATGAAGTGACACATCAGAAAGCAATCCCTCAGAAATCTTCTCTCTAGTTCTTATGTGAGGATAATTCCGTTTTCACCATGGGTCCTATGGTCTCCCAAATATCACTTTGCAGATTCCACGAAAAGAGTGTTAGCAAACTGCTTTCGAGGTCTAATTTGAAATGCTGTGAGATGAATTCCCTGATCACAAAGAAGTTTCTCAGAAAGCTTCTTTCACGTTTTAAACTGGTGATTCTTCCTTTATCAGCGTATGCCTCAATGGGATCCAAAGAAGCCCTTCTCAGGTTCCTCAAAGACAGTGTTAATGGACTGCTCCATGAAACATAAGTGTAACTCTGTGAGATGAATTCACACATCACCAAGAAGTTTCTAAGAAAGCTTCTTTCTAGTTTTCATCTCAGGATATTTCCTTTGTCACCGTTAGCTTCATTGCACCAAGAAGTGTCCCATTTCGGATTTCCAGAAAACTGTGTTAGCAAACTGATCACTGAAGGGAAACGTGTAACTCTGCGAGTTGCATTCACACATGGCAATGCAGTTTCTCAGAAGACTTCTTTCCAGTTTTGATCGGAGGATATTTCCTTTTTTACCATAGCCCTCAATGAGCTCCCAATATCACTTTGCAGAATCCACGACAACAGTGTTAGCAAACTATTCCAAGAAGGAAAGAGTGGAACTCTGTGTAATGAAGTCACACATCATAAAGCAATCTCTCCTAAAGCTTCTCTCTAGTTATTATGTGAGGATATTTCCTCTTTCACCATGGGCCCCTATGGGCTCCCAAATCTCACTTTGCAGATTCCACGAAAAGAGTGTTAGCAAACTGCTTCCTGAGGTCTAAGGTTTAACTCTGTGAGATGAATTCACAGATCACAAAGAAGTTTCTCAGAAAGCTTCTTTCACGTTTTGAACTGATGATATTTCCTTTATCAGCGTAGGCCTCAATACGATCCAAAGAAGCCCTGCTCAGATTCCTCAAAGACACTATTGATGGACTGCTCTACGAAACATAAGTGTAACTCTGTGAGATGAATTCACACATCACCCAGAAGTTTCTAAGAAAGCTTCTGTCTAGTTTTCATCTGAGGATATTTCCTTTGTCACCATAGACTTCATTACACTGTATTCCATTGCAGATTTTCAGAAAACTCTGTTAGCAAACTGATCACTGAAGAGAAGCGTGTAACCCTGTGAGTGGCATTCACACATGGCAATGCAGTTTCTCAGAAGGCTTCTTTCCAGTTTCAATCTGAGAATATTTCCTTTTTCTCCATAGCCCTCTATGAGCTCCCAAATCTCACTTTGCAGAATCCACGACAACAGTGTTAGCAAACTGTTCCAAGAAGGGAAGGGTGGAACTCAGTGTAATGAAGTCACAGATAAGAAAGCAATCTCTCGGAAAGCTTCTCTCTAGTTAGTATCTGAGGATATTTCCTTTTTCCCCATCGGACCCTAGGGGATCCAAATATCACATTGCAGATTCCACGAAAAGAGTGTGAGCAAACTGCTTCCTGAGGTCTAAGGTGGAACCCTGTGAGATGAATTCACAGATCAGAAAGAAGTTTCTCAGAAAGCTTCTTTCACTTTTTCAACTCATGATATTTCCTTTATCAGCGTAGGCTTCAAAGCGATCCAAAGAAGCCCTACTCAGGTTCCTCAAAGACAGTGTTAAGGGACTGCTCCACGAAATATAAGTAGAACTCTGTGAGATGAATTCACACGTCAAAAAGACATTTCTCAGAAAGCTTCTTTCTAGTTTTCATCTGAGGATATTGGCTTTGTCACCGTATACTTCATTGCACTAAGAAGTATCCCATTGCAGATTTCCAGAAAGCTTTGTTAGCAAACTGATCACTGAAGAGAAACGTGTAACTCTGTGAGTTGCATTCACACATGGCAAGGCAGTTTCTCAGAAGGCTTCTTTCCATTTTGATCTGACGATATTTCCTGTTTCACCATAGCCCTCAATGAGCTCCCAAATATCTCTTTGTAGAATCCACAACAACGGTGTTAGCCAACTGTTAAAAGAAGGGGAGGGTGGAACTCTGTGTGATAAAGTCACACATCAGAAAGCAATCTATCTGATAGCTTCTCTCTAGTTATTATCTGAGGATATTTCATTTTTCACCATGCTTCCCTATGGGCTCCCATATATCACTTTGCAGCGCCCACGAAAACAGTGTTAGCAAACTGTTCCAAGAAGGGAATGATGGAACTCTGTGTGATGAAGTCTAACATCAGAAAGTAATCTCTCAGAAAGCTTCTCTCTAGTTATTATCTGAGGATATTTCCTTTTTCACCATGGGCCCCTAATGGATCCAAATATCACTTTGCAGATTCCATGAAAAGAGTGTTAGCAAACTGCTTCCTGAGGTCTAAGGTGGAACCCTGCGAGATGAATTCACAGATCAGAAAGAAGTTTCTCAGAAAGCTTCTTTCACTTTTTCAACTCATGATATTTCCTTTATAAGTGTAGGCTTCAAAGCGATCCAAAGAAGCCCTTCTCAGGTTCCTCAAAGACATTGTTAAGGGACTGCTCCTCGAAACATAAGTACAACTCTGTGAGAAGAATTCACACGTCAACAAGAAGTTTCTAAGAAAGCTTCTTTCTACTTTTCATCTGACGGTATTTCCTTTGTCATCATAAGCTTCATTGCCCTAAGAAGTATCCCATTGCAGATTTCCGCAAAACTTTGTTCGCAAATTGATCACTGAAGAGAAACGTGTAACTCTGTGAGTTGCATTCACACATCGAAATGCAGTTTCTCAGACGGGTTCTTTCCAGTTTTGATCTGAGGATATTTCCTTTTTCACCACAGCCCTCAATGAGCTCCCAAATATCACGTTGCGAATCCACAACAACAATATTAGCAAACTCTTCCAAGAAGGGAAGTGTGGAACTCTGTCTGATGAAGTCACACATCAGAAAGCAATCTCTCAGAAGGCTTCTCTCTAGTTATTATGTGAGGTTATTTCCTTTTTCACCATGGGCCCCTATCAGCTCCCAAATATAACTTTGCAGATTCCACGAAAAGAGTGTTAGGAAACTGTATCAAGAGGGGAAGGGTGAACTCTGTGTGATGAAGTCACACATCACAAAGCAGTCACACATCTACAGCCATCTGATCTTTGACAAACCTGAGAGAAACAAGAAATGGGGAAAGGATTCCCTATTCAATAAATGGTGCTGGGAAAATTGGCTAGCCATAAGTAGAAAGCTGAAACTGGATCCTTTCCTTACCCCTTATACGAAGATTAATTCAAGATGAATTAGAGACTTAAATGTTAGACATAATATCATAAAAACCCTAGAAGAAAATCTAGGTGGTACTATTCAGGACATAGGCTTGGGAAAGTACTTCATGTCTAAAACCCCAAAAGCCACGGCAGGAAAAGCCAAAATTGACAAATGGGATCTAATTAAACTAAAGAGCTTTTGCACAACAAAAGAAACTACCATCAGAGTGAACAGGCCACCTACAGAATGGGAGAAAATTTTTGCAACCTACTCATCTGACAAAGGGCTAATATCCAGAATCTACAAAGAACTCAAACAAATATACAAGAAAAAATGAAACAACCCCATCAAAAAGTGGGCAAAGGATATGAACAGACATTTCTCAAAAGAAGACATACATACAGCCAACAGACATATGAAAAAATGCTCATCATCACTGGCCATCAGAGAAATGCAAATCAAAACCACAATGAGATACCATCTCACACCAGTTAGAATGGCAATCATTAAGAAGTCAGGAAACAACAGGTGTTGGAGAGGATGTGGGGAAATTGGAACACTTTTACACTGCTGGTGGGATTGTAAACTAGTTCAACCATTATGGAAAACAGTATGGCAATTCCTCAAGGATCTAGAACTAGATGTACCATATGACCCAGCCATCCCACTACTGGGTATGTACCCAAAGGATTATAAATTATTCTACTACAAAGACACATGCACACGTATGTTTATTGCGGCACTATTCACAATAGCAAAGACTTGGAATCAACCCAAATGTCCATCTGTGACAGACTGGATTAAGAAAATGTGGCACATATACACCATGGAATACTATGCAGCCATAAAAAAGGATGAGTTTGCGTCCTTTGTAGGGACATGGATGCAGCTGGAAACCATCATTCTTAGCAAACTATCACAAGAACAGAAAACCAAACACCGCATGTTCTCACTCATAGGTGGGAACTGAACAATGAGATCACTCGGACTCGGGAAGGGGAACATCACACACTGGGGCCTATCATGCGGAGAGGGGAGGAGGGAGGGATCACATTGGGGAGTTATACATGATATAAATGATGAATTGATGGGTGCTGATGAGTTGATGGGTGCAGCACACCAACAAGGCATAAGTATACATATGTAACAAACCTGCACATTATGCACATGTACCCTAGAACTTAAAGTATAAAAAACAAAAAAAGTATCATCTGAGAACATAAAAAAAAAAAAAAGAAAGCAATCTCTAAGAAGGATTCTCTCTAGTTATTATCTGAGGATATTTCCTTTTTCAACATGGGCCCCTATGGGCTCTCAAATATCACTTTGCAGATTCCACGAAAACAGTGTTAGCAAGCTGCTTCCTGAGGTCTAAGTTGTAACTCTGTGAGGTGAATTCACAGATCAGAAAGAAGTTTCTCAGAAAGGTTCTTTCACGTTTTGAACTGATGATATATCCTTTATCAGTGTAGGCCTCAATACGATCCAAAGAAGCCCTTCTCAGGTTCCTCAATCACAGTGTTAATGGACTGCCCCACGAAACATAAGTGTAACACTGTCAGATGAATTCATACATCTCCAAGAAGTTTCTAAGAAAGCTTCTTTCTAGTTTTCATCTGAGGATATTTCCATTGTTACCACAAGCTTCGTTGCGATAAGAAGTATCCCAGTGCAGATTCTCAGAAAAATTTGTCAGCAAACTGATCACTGAAGAGAAGCATGTAACTCTGTGAGTTGCATTCACACAGGTCAATGCAGTTTCTCAGAATGCTTCTTTCCGGTTTTGATCTGACGAAATTTCCTTTTTCACCATAGCCCTCAAAGAGCTCCCAAATATCACTTAGAGAATCCACGAAAATAGTGTTACCAAACTATTCCAAGAAGGGAAGGGTGGAAATCTGTGTGATGAAGTCACACATCAGAAAGCAATCTATTAGAAACCTTGTCTCTAGTTATTATCTGAGAATAGTTCCTTTTTCACCATGGGCCTTTATGGGCTCCAAAATATCAGTTTGCAGGTTCCAGGAAAAGAGTGTTAGCACACTGCTTCCTGAGGTCTACGTTGTAATTATATGAGATGAATTCACAGATCACAAAGAAGTTTCTCAGAAAGCTTCTTTCACGTTTTGAACTGATGATATTTCCTTTATCAGCATAGGCCTCAATACGATCCAAAGAAGCCCCTCTCAGGTTCTTCAAAGACAGTGTTAATGGACTCTTCCACGAATCATGAGTGTAACTCTGTGAGATGAATTCACACATCACCAAGAAGTTTCTAAGAAAGCTTCTTTCTAGTGTTCATCTATGTATATTTCCTTTGTCACCATAAGCTTCATTGCACTCAGAAGTATCGCATTGCAGATTTCCAGAAAACTGTGTTAGCAAACTGATCACTGAAGAGAAACGTGTAACTCTGTGAGTTGCATTCGCACATGGCAATGCAGTTTCTCAGAATGGTTCTTTCCAGTTTGGGTCTGAGGATATTTCCTTTTTCACCATAGCCCTCAATGAGCTCCCAAAAATCACTTTGCAGAATCCACGACAACAGTGATAGCAAACTGTTCCCAGAAGGGAAGGGTGGAACTCTGTGTGTTGATGTCACTTATCAGAAAGCAATCTCTCAGCAAGCTTCTCTCTAGTTATTATGTGAGGATATTTCCTTTTTCACCATGGGCCCCTGCGGGCTCCAAAATATCACTGTGCAGAATCCATGACAACAGCGTTAGCAAACTGTTCCAAGAAGGGAAGGGTGGAACTGTGTGTAAAAAGTCACACACCAGAGAGTAATCTCTCAGACAGCTTATCTCTAGTTATTATGTGAGGATATTTCCTTTTTCACAATGGGCCCCTATGGGCTCCCAAATATCACTTTGCAAATTCCACAAAAGGAGTGTTACCAAACTGCTTCCTGATGTCTAAGTTGTAACTCTGTGAGATGAGTTCACAGATCAGAAATTTCTCAGAAGGCTTCTTTCACGTTTTGAACTGATGATATTTCTTTTATCAGCGTAGGCCTCAATACAATCCAAAGTAGCCCTTCTCAGATTCCTCAAAGACAGTGTTAATGCACTCTTCCATGAAACTTAAGTGTAACTCTGTGAGATGAATTCACACATCACCAAGAAGTTTCTAAGAAAGCTTCTTTATAGTTTTCATCTGAGGATATTTCCTTTGTCACCGTAAGCTTCTTTGCCCTAAGAAGTATCCCATGGCAGATTTCCAGAAAACTTTGTTAGCAAACTAATCACGGAAGAGACACGTGTAACTCTGTGAGTTGCATTCACACATGGCAATACAGTTTCTCAGAAGGCTTGTTTCCAGTTTTGATCTGAGGATATTTGCTTTTTCACCGTAGCCCTCAAGGAACTCCCAAATATCACTTTGCAGAACCCACGACATCAATGTTAGCAAACTGTTCCCAGAAGGGAAGGGTGGAACTCTGAGTGTTGAAGTCACACATCAGAAAGCAATCTGTCAGAAAGCTTCTCTCTAGTTATTATCTAAGGATATTTCCGTTTTCACCACCGGACCCAATGGGCTCCCAAATATCACTTTGAAGATTCCACGAAAAGAGTGTTAGCAAACTGCTTCCTAGGTCTAAGGTGTAACTCTATGAGATGAATTCACATATCAGACAGAAGTTTCTCAGAGAGCTTCTTTCAAGTATTCAACTGATGATATTTCCTTTATCAACGAAGGCCTCAATGCGATCCAAAGAAATATTTCTCAGGTTCCTCAAAGACAGTGTTAATGGACTGCTCCACGAAACATAAGTGTAGCTCTGTGAGATGAATTCACACATCACCCAGAAGTTTCTAAGAAAGCTTCTTTCTAGTTTTCATCTGAGGATATTTCCTTTGTCACCGTAAGCTTCATTGCGCTAAGACTTATCTAAGTTCAGATTCCCAGAAAACTGTGTTAGCAAACTGATCACTGAAGAGAAACTTGTAACTCCGTTTGTTGCATTGACATATTGCAATGCAGTTTCTGAGAAGGCTTCTTTGCAATTTTGATCTGAGGATATTTCCTTTTTGACCATAGCCCTCCATGAGCTCCAAAATATCACTTTGCAGAATCCACGAAAACAGTGCAAGCAAATTGGTCCAAGAAGGAAAGAGTGGAACTGTGTATGATGAAGTCACACATCAGAAAGCAATCTCCCAGAAACCTTCTCTCTAGTTATTATGTGAGGATATTTCCTTTTTCACTATGGGCCTGTATGGGCTCCCAAATATCACTTTGCATAATCCACAACAACAGTGTTACCAAATGTTCCAAGAAGGGAAGGGTGGAACTTTGTGTGATGAAGTCACACAACATAAAGCAATCTCTCAGAAAGCTTCCCTCTAGTTATTATCTGAGGATATTTCCTTTTTCACCATGGGCCCCTATGGGCTCCCAAATATCACTTTGCAGATTCCACGAAAAGAGTGTTAGCAAACTGCTTCCTGAAGTCTAAGTTGTAACTCTGTGAGATGAATTCACAGATCAGAAAGAAGTTTCTCAGATAACTTCTTTCACGTTTTGAACTGGTAATATTTCCTTTATCAGCGTAGGCCTCAATACGATCCAAAGAAGCCCTTCTCAGGTTCCTCAAAGACAGTGTCAATGGACTGCTACACGAAACATAAGTGTAACTGTGTGAGATGAATTCTCACATCACCAAGAAGTTTCTAAGAAAGTTTCTTTCTAGTATTCATCTGAGGATATTTCCTTTGTCACCGTAAGCTTCTTTACGCTAAGAAGTATCAGATTGCACATTTCCAGAAAACTTTGTTAGCAAAGTAATCACTGAAGAGAAACGTGTAACCCTGTGAGTTGCATTCACACATGGCAATGCAGTTTCTCAGAAGGCCTCTTTCCAGTTTTGATCGGAGGATATTTCCTTTTTCACCATAGCCCTCAATGATCTCTCCAATAATAAATTTTCAGAATCCACAACAACAGTGTGAGCAAACTGTTCGAAGAAGGGAGGGTAGAACTCTGTGTGATGAAGTCACACATCAGGAAGCAATCTTTCAGAAAGCTTCTCTCTAGTTATTATGTGAGGATATTTCCTTTCGCACCATGGGCCCCTGTGGGATAACAAATATCTTTCTGCAGAATCCACGACAACAGTGTTAGCAAACTGTTCCAAAAAGGGAAGGGTGGAACACTCTGTGATGAAGTCACACATCAGAAAGCAATCTCTCAGAAAGCTTCTCTCTAGTTATTATTTGAGGATATTTCCTTTTTCACCATGTTCCCCTATGGGCTCCCAAATATTACTTTGTAGATACCACGAAAAGAGTGTTAGCAAACTGCTTCCTGAGGTCTAAGTTGTAACTCTGTGAGATCAATTCACAGAACAGAAAGATGTTTCTCAGAAAGCTTCTTTCACGTTTTGAACTGATGATATTTCCTTTATCAGCATAGGCCTCAATACGATCCTAGGAAGCCCTTCTCAGGTTGCTCAGGGACCGTGTTAATGGACTGTTACATGAAACATAAGTGTAACTCTGTGAGATGAATTCACACATCTCCAAGAAGTTTCTAAGAAAGCTTCCTTCTACTTTTCCTATGAGTATATTTCTTTTGTCACTGTAAGCTTCATTGCGCCAAGAAGTATCATCAATACGATCCAAAGAAGCCCTTATCAGGTTACTCAGAGACAGTGTTAGTGGAATGCTCCACGTAACATAAGTGTAACTCTGTGAGATGAATTCACACGTCACCAAGAAGTTCCTAAGAAAGCTTCTTTCAAGTTTTCATCTAAGGATATTTCCTTTGTCACCGTAAGCTTCACTGCGCTAAGAAGTATCTAACTGCAGATTTCCAGAAAAGTGTGTTAGCAAACTGATCACTGAAGAGAAACAAGTAACACTGTGAGTTGCATTCACACATGGCAATGCAGTTTCTCAGAAGGCTTCTTTCCAGTTTTGATCTGATGATATTTCCTTTTTAACCATAGTCCTCAATGAGCTCTCAAATATCATTTTGCAGAATCCATGACAACAGTGTTAGCAAACTGTTCCCAGAAGGGAAGGGTGGAACTCTGTGTGATGAAGTCACACATCAGAAAACAATCTCTCAGAAAGCTTCTCTCTAGTTATTCTCTGAGGATATTTCCTTTTTCAGCATGGGTTCCTGTGGGCTCCGAAATATCACTTTGCAGAATCCAAGACAACAGTGTTAGCAAACTGTTACAGGCAGGGAAGGGTGGAACAGTGTGTGATGAAGTAACACATCAGAAAGCAATCTCTCACAAAGCTTCTCTCTAGTTATTATCTGAGAATATTTCCTCTTTGACCCTGGGCCCCTTTGGGCTCCCAAATATCACTTTGCAGATTCCACGAAAGGAGTCTTAACAAACGGCTTCCTGAGGTCCAAGGTGTAACTCTGTGAGATGAATTCACAGATCAGAAAGCAGTTTCTAAGAAAGCTTCTTTCATGTTATGAACTGATGATATTTCCTTTATCAGCGTAGGCCTCAATATGGTCCAAAGAATCCCTTCTCAGGTTTCTCAAAGACAGTGTTAATGGACTGCTCCACGAAACATAAGTGTAACTCTTTGAGATGAATTCACACATCACCAAGAAGTTTCTAACAAAGCTTCTTTGAAGTTTTCATCTGCGGATATTTCCTTTGTCACCATATGCTTCATTGCGCTAAGAATTATCTAATTGCAAATTTCCAGAAAACTGTGTGAGGAAACTGATCACTGAAGAGAAACATGTAATTCTGGGAGTTGCATTCTCAGTTGGCAATGCAGTTTCTCAGAAGGCTTCTTTCCAGTTTTGATCAGATGATATTTTCTTTTTCACCATAGCCCTCAATGAGCTCCCAAATATCGCTTTGCAAAATCCACGACAACAGTGTTAGCAAACTGTTCCCAGAAGGGAAGGGAGGATCTCTGTGTGATGAAGTCACACATCAGAAAGCAATCTCTCAGAAAGCTTCTCTCTAGTTATTATCTGAGGATATTTCTTTTTTCACCATGGGCCCCTATGAGCTCCCAAATATCACTTTGCAGAATACACGACAACAGTGTTAGCAAACTGTTCCAAGAAGGGAAGGGTGGAACTCTGTGTGATGAAGTCACATATCAGAAAGCAATCTCTCAGAAAGCTTCTCTCTAGTTATTATGTGAGGATATTTCCTTTTTCAACATGGGCCCCAATGGGCTCCCAAATATCACTATGCAGATTCCACGAAAAAAGTGTTAGCAAACTGCTTCATGCGGTCTAAGTTGTAACTCTGTGAGATGAATTCACAGATCGCAAAGAAGTTTCTCAGAAAGCTTCTTTCACGTTTTGAACTGATGAAATTTCCTTTATCAGCATAGGCCTCAATAGGATCCAAAGAAGCCTTTCTCAGGTTCCTCAAAGACAGTGTTAATGGACTGCTAATGAAACATAAGTGTAACTCTGTGAGATGAATTCACACATCACCAAGAAGTTTCTAAGTAAGCTTCTTTCTAGTTTTCATTTGACGATATTTCCTTTGTCACCGTAAGATTCTTTGCACTAAGAAGTATCCCATGGCGATTTTCCAGAAAACTTTGTTAGCAAACTAATCACTGAAGAGAAACGTGTAACTCTGTGACTTGCATTCACACATGGCAATGCATTTCTCAGAAGGCTTCTTTCCAGATTTGATCTGAGAATATTTCCCTTTTCACCATGGCCCTGAAGAAGCTCCCAAATATCACTTTGCAGAATCCACAACAACAGTGTTACCAAACTGTTCCAAGAAGGGAGGGGTGGAGTTCTGTGTGATGAAGTCACACATCAGAAAGCAATCTCTCAGAGAGTTTCTCTCTAGTTGTTATGTGAGGATAATTCTTTTTTGACCATGGGCCCCTATGGGCTCCCAAATATCACTTTGCAGATTCCACGAAAAGAGTGTTACAAACTGCTTCCTGAGGTCTAAGTTGTAACTCTGTGAAATGAATTCACAGATCAGAAAGAAGTTTCTCAGAAAGCTTCTTTCACGTTTTCAACTGATGATATTTCATTCATCAGCGTAGGCCTCAATAAGATCCAAAGAAGCCCTTCTCATGTTCCTGAAAGACAGTGTTAATGGACTGCTCCATGAAACATAAGTGTAACTCTGTGAGATGAATTCACACATCACCAAGAAGTTTCTAAGAAAGTTTCTTTCTAGCTTTCATCTGAGGTATTTCCTTTGTCACCGTAAGCTTCATTGCGCTAAGTATCCCATTTCAGAATTCCTTAAAACTTTGTTAGCAAGCTGACCACTGAAAAGAAACGTGTAACACTGTGAGATGCATTCACAGATGGCAATGCAGTTTCTCAGAAAGCTTCTTTCAATTTTTTATCTGATGATATTTCCTTTTTCACCATAGCCGTCAATGAGCTCCCAACTATGACTTTGCAGAATGCACGACAACAGTGTTAGCAAACTGTTCCAATAAGGAAAGAGTGAAACTCCAGTGGGATGAAGTCACACATCAGAAAGCAATCTCTCAAAAAACTTCTCTCTAGTTATTATCAGAGGATATTTCCTTCTTTACAATGGGCCCCCATAGGCTCCCAAATATCACTTTGTAGATTCCACGAAAAGAGTGTTAGCAAACTGCTTCCTGAGGACTAAGTTGGAATTCTGTGAGATGAATTCACAGATCACAAAGAAGTTTCTCAGAAAGCTTCTTTCCCGTTTTGAATTGATGATATTTCCTTTATCAGCGCAGGCCTCAATGCGATCCAATATAGCACTTCTCAAGTTCCTGGAAGACAGTGTTAATGCACTCCTCTACGAAACATAAGTGTAACTCTTTGAGATGAATTCACACATCACCAAGAAGATTCTAAGAAAGCTTCTTCTAGTTTTCATTAGAGGATATATCTTTTCTCACCATAAGCTTCATTGCGCCAAGAAGTATCCCATTGCAGATTTCAAGAAAACTGTGTTAGCAAACTGTACACTGAAGAGAATGGTGTAACTCTGTGAGTTGCATTCATACATCGAAGTGCATTTTCCCAGAAGGTTTCTTTCCAGTTTTTATCTGAAGATATTTCCTTTTTCACCATAGCCCTCAATGAGCTCCCAAATATCACTTTTCAGAATACACGACAAGAGTGTTAGCAAACTTTTCCAAGAAAGGAAGGGTGGAACTCTGTGTGATGAAGTCACACATCAGAAAGCAATCTCTCAGAAAGCTTCTCTCTAGTTATTATATGAGGATATTTCCTTTTTTACAATGGTCCCCTATGGGTTCCCAAATATCACTTTGCAGATTCCACGAAAAGAGTGTTAGCAAACTGCCTCATGAGGACTACGTTGTAACTCTGTGAGAGGAATTCACAGATCACAAAGAAGTTTCTCAGAAAGCTTCTTTCCCGTTTTGAACTGATGATATTTACTTTCTCAGCATAGGCCTCACTGTGATCCAAAGTAGCACTTCTCAGGTTCCTGAAAGACAGTGTTAATGCACTGCTCCACGAAACATAAATATAACTCTGTGAGATGAATTCACACATCACCCAGAAGATTCTAAGAAAGTTTCTTTCTGGTTTTCATCAGAGGATATATCCTTTCTCACCATAAGCTTCATTGCGCAAGAAGTATCCCATTGCAGATTTCAAGAACACAGTGTTAGCAAACTGCACACTGAAGAGAATGGTGTAACTCTGTGAGTTGCATTCATACATCGAACTGCATTTTCCCAGAAGGCTTCTTTCCAGTTTTTATCTGAAGATATTTCCTTTTTCACCTTAGCCCTCAACGAGCTCTGAAATATCACTTTACAGAATGCACGACAACAGTGTTAGCAAACTGTTCCAAGAAGGGAAGGGTGGAACTCTCTGTGATGAAGTCACACATCAGAAAGCAATCTCTCAGAAAGCTTCTCTCTAGTTATTATCTGAGGATATTTCCTTTTTCACACTGGTCCCCTATGGGCTCCCAAATATCACTTTGCAGATTCCACGAAAAGAGTGTTAGCAAACTGCTTCATGAGGACTAAGTTGTAACTCTGTGAGATGAATTCACAGATCATAAAGAAGTTTCTCAGAATGCTTCTTTCACTTTTTCAACTGATGATATTTCCTTTATCAGTGAAGGCCTCAATGCGATCCAAGGTAGCCCTTCTCAGGTTCCTCAAAGACAGTGTTAATGCACTGCTGCAGGAAACATAAGTGTAACTCTGTGAGATGAATTCACACATCACCAGAAGATTCTAAGAAATCTTTCTGATTTTCATCTGAGGACATTTCCTTTCTCACCATAAGCTTCATTGTGCCAAGAAGAATCCAATTGCAGATTTCAAGAAAATTGTGTTAGCAACTGTACACTGAAGAGAATGGTGTAACTCTGTGAGTTGCATTCATACATCGAAGTGCACTTTCCCAGAAGGTTTCTTTCCAGTTTTTATCTGAAGATATTTCCTTTTTGACCAGAGCCCTCAATGGGCTCCCAACTATCAAAGTGATAGTGTTGTGCAGAATGCACAACAACAGCGTTAGCAAACTGTTCGAAGAAGGGAAGGGTGGAACTCTGTGTGATGAAGTCACACATCAGAAAGCGATCTCTCAGAAAGCTTCTCTCTAGTTATTATATGAGCATATTTTCTTTTTCACAATGGGCCTCTATGGGCTCCCAAATATCACTTTGCAGATTCCACGAAAAGAGTGTTAGCAAACGGCCTCATGAGGACTAACTTCTAACTCTGTGAGATGAATTCACAGATCACAAAGAAATTTCTCAGAAAGCTTCTTTCCCGTTTGAACTGATCATATTTCCTTTATCAGCATAGGCCTCAATGTGTTCCAAAATAGCACTTCTCAGGTTCCAGAAAGAGAATGTTAATGCACTGCTACAGGAAACATAAGTGTAACTCTGTGACATGAATTCACACATCACCAGAAGATTCTAAGAAATTTCTTTCTGGTTTTCATCAGAGGATATATCCTTTCTCACCATAAGCTTCATTGCGCAAGAAGTATCCCATTGCAGATTTCAAGAACACAGTGTTAGCAAACTGCACACTGAAGAGAATGGTGTAACTCTGTGAGTTGCATTCATACATCGAACTGCATTTTCCCAGAAGGCTTCTTTCAGTTTTTATCTGAAGATATTTCCTTTTTCACCTTAGCCCTCAACGAGCTCTGAAATATCACTTTACAGAATGCACGACAACAGTGTTAGCAACTGTTCCAAGAAGGGAAGGGTGGAACTCTCTGTGATGAAGTCACACATCAGAAAGCAATCTCTCAGAAAGCTTCTCTCTAGTATTATCTGAGGATATTTCCTTTTTCACACTGGTCCCCTATGGGCTCCCAAATATCACTTTGCAGATTCACGAAAAGAGTGTTAGCAAACTGCTTCATGAGGACTAAGTTGTAACTCTGTGAGATGAATTCACAGATCATAAAGAAGTTTCTCAGAATGCTTCTTTCACTTTTTCAACTGATGATATTTCCTTTATCAGTGAAGGCCTCAATGCGATCCAAGGTAGCCTTCTCAGGTTCCTCAAAGACAGTGTTAATGCACTGCTGCAGGAAACATAAGTGTAACTCTGTGAGATGAATTCACACATCACCAAGATGTTTCTAAGAAATCTTTCTGATTTTCATCTGAGGACATTTCCTTTCTCACCATAAGCTTCATTGTGCCAAGAAGAATCCAATTGCAGATTTCAAGAAAATTGTGTTAGCAAACTGTACACTGAAGAGAATGGTGTAACTCTGTGAGTTGCATTCATACATCGAAGTGCACTTTCCCAGAAGGTTTCTTTCCAGTTTTTATCTGAAGATATTTCCTTTTTGACCAGAGCCCTCAATGGGCTCCCAACTATCAAAGTGATAGTGTTGTGCAGAATGCACAACAACAGCGTTAGCAAACTGTTCGAAGAAGGGAAGGGTGGAACTCTGTGTGATGAAGTCACACATCAGAAAGCGATCTCTCAGAAAGCTTCTCTCTAGTTATTATATGAGCATATTTTCTTTTTCACAATGGGCCTCTATGGGCTCCCAAATATCACTTTGCAGATTCCACGAAAAGAGTGTTAGCAAACGGCCTCATGAGGACTAACTTCTAACTCTGTGAGATGAATTCACAGATCACAAAGAAATTTCTCAGAAAGCTTCTTTCCCGTTTTGAACTGATCATATTTCCTTTATCAGCATAGGCCTCAATGTGTTCCAAAATAGCACTTCTCAGGTTCCAGAAAGAGAATGTTAATGCACTGCTACAGGAAACATAAGTGTAACTCTGTGACATGAATTCACACATCACCAAGAAGATTCTAAGAAATCTTCTTTCTCGTTTTCATCTGAGGATATTTCATTTCTCACCATAAGCTTCATAGCGCCAAGAAGTATCCCATTGCAGATTTCAAGAAAACTGTGTTAGCAAACTGTACACTGAGGAGAATTTTGTAACTCTGTGAGTTGCATTCATACATCGAAGTGCATTTTCCCAGAAGGCTTCTTTCCAATTTTTTTCTGAAAACATTTCCTTTTTCACCATAGTCCTCAATAAGATCCCAACTATCACTTTGCGAAATGCACGACAACAGTGTTAGCAAACTGTTCAAAGAAGGGAAGGATGGAACTCTGTGTGATGAAGTCACACATCAGAAAGCAATCTCTCAGAAAGCTTCTCTCTAGTTATTATCTGAGGATATTTTCTTTTTCACAATGGGCCCCTAAGGGCTTCCAAGTATCACTTTGCAGATTCCACGAAAAGAGTGTTAGCAAACTGGTTCATGAGGACTAATTTGTAACTCCGAGGGATGAATTCACAAATCACAAAGAAGTTTCTGAGAAAGCTTCTTTCCCGTTTTGAATTGATGATATTTCCTTTATCAGCATAGGCCACAATGCGATCCAAGGTAGCCCTTCTCAGGTTCCTCAAAGACAGTGTTAATGGACTGCTCAAGGAAACATAAGTGTAACTCTGTGAGATGAATTCACACATCACCCAGAAGTTTCTAAGAAATCTTCTTTGTGGTTTTCATCTGAGGACATTTCCTTTCTCACCGTAAGCTTCATTGCGCCAAGAAGTATCCCATTGCAGACTTCAAGAAAACTGTGTTAGCAAACTGTACACTGAAGAGAATGGTGTAACTCTGTGAGTTGCATTCATACATCGAAGTGCATTTTCCCAGAAGGTTTCTTTCCAGTTTTTATCTGAAGATATTTCCTTTTTAACCATAGCCCTCAATGAGCTCCAACTATCTCTTTGCAGAATGAATGACAACAGTGTTAACAAACTGTTCCAAGTAGGGAAGGGTGGAACTATGTGTGATGAAGTCATACATCAGAAAGCAATCTCTCAGAAAGCTTCTCTCTGGTTATTAACTGAGGATAATTCCATGTTCACCATGGGCCCCATTTGGCTCCCAAATATCACTTTGCAGACTCCACGAAAAGAGTGTTAGCAAACTTGTTCCTGAGGAAGAAGTTGTAACTCTGTGAGTCGAATTCACAGATCACAAAGAAGTTTCTCAGAAAGCTGCTTTTTCATTTTTAATTGATGATATATCCTTTATCAGGGTAGGCCTCAATGCGATCCAAAATAGCCCTTCTCAGATTCCTGAAAGACTGTGTTAATGGCCTGCTCCATGAAGCATAACTGTAACTCTGTGAGATGAATTCACACATCACGAAGAAGTTTCTATGAAAGCTTCTTTATAGTTTTCCTCTGAGGATCTTTCCTTTGTCACCGTGAGCTTTATTGCGCTAAGAGGTATCCCACTGCAGATTTCAAGGAAACTGTGATAGCAAACTAATCACTGAAGAGAAAATTGTAACACTTTGAGTTATATTCACACATCACAATGCAGTTTCTCAGAAGGCTTCTTTCCAGTTTCTGTCTGAGGATATTTCCTTTTTCACCAAAGCCCTCAATCAGCTCCGACATATCACTTTGCTGAATCCACGAGAACAGTGTTAGCCAACAGTACCAGGAAGGGAAGGGTGGAACTCTGTGTTATGAAGTCACACATCAGAAAGCAATCTCTCAGAAAGCTTCTCTCTACTTATTATCCGAGGATATTTGCTTTTTCACCATGGTCCTCTATTGGCTCCCAAATATCGCTTTGCAGATTCCACGAAAAGAGTGTTAGCAAACTTGTTCCTGAGGAAGAAGTTGTAACTCTGGGAGACGAATTCACAGATCACAAAGAAGTTTCTCAGAAAGCTTCTTTCTCGTTTTTAAATGATATTTCCTTTATCACCATAGGCCTTTATGCGATCCACAGTAGCCCTTCTCAGATTCCTGAAAAACAGTGTTAGTGGCCTGCTCCATGAAACATAACTGCAACTCTGTGAGATGAGTTCACACACCACCAAGAAGTTTCTAAGAAAGCCTCTTTCTAGTTTTCCTCTGAGGATATTTTCTTAGTCACCGTGAGCCTCATATTGCGCTAAGAAGTATCCCATTGCAGATTTCAAGGAAACTGTGATAGCAAACTCATCACTGAAGAGAAACTTGTAACTCTGTGAGTTTCATTCACTCATGACAATGCAGTTTCTATGAAGGGTTCTTTCCAGTTTCTTTCTGAGGATATTTCTTTATTCACCGTAGCCCTCAATGAGCTCCCACATATCACTTTGCTGAATCCACGAGAACAGTGTTAGCAAACTGTTCCAAGAAGAGAAGGGTGGAACTCAGTGTAAAGAAGTCACACATCAGAAAACAATCTCTCAGAAAGATTCTCTCTACTTATTATCTGAGGATATTTCCTTTTTCACCCTGCACCTCTTTTAGCTCCCAAATATCACTTTGCAGATTCCACGAATAGAGTGTTAGCAAACTTGTTCCTGAGGAAGAAGTTGTAACTATGTGAGACGAAATCACAGATCACAAAGAAGTTTCTCAGAAAGCTTCTTTCTCGTTTTTAACTGATGATATTAGGTTTATCAGCGTAGGCCTCAATGCGATCCAAAGTAGCCCTTCTCAGATTCCTGAAAGACAGTGTTAATGGCCTGCTCCATGAAACATAAGTGTAACACTGTGAGATGAATTCACACATCACCAAGAAATTTCTATGAAAGCTTCTTTCTAGTTTTCTTCTGAGGATATTTCCTTTGTCACCGTGAGCTTCATTGCGCTACGAAGAATCCCATTGCATATTTCAAGGAAACTCTGATAGCAAACTCATCACTGAAGAGAAACTTGTAACTCTGTGAGTTACATTCACACATCACAATGCAGTTTCTCAGAAGGCTTCTTTCCAGTTTCTGTCTTAGGATATTTCCTTATTGACCGTAGCCCTCAATGAACTCCCATATATCACTTTGCTGAACCCAAGAGAAGAGTTTAGGCAAACTGTTCCAACAAGGGGAGGGTCGAACTCTGTGTGATGAAATCACACATCAGAAAGCAATCTCTCAGAAAGCTACTCTCTAGTTATTATCTGAGGATATTTCCTTTTTCACCATGGGCCTCATTTGGCTCCCAAATATCACTTTGCAGATTCCACGAAAAGAGTGTTAGCAAACTTGTTCCTGAGGAAGAAGTTGTAACTCTATGAGACGAATTCACAGATCACAAAGAAGTTTCTAAGAAAGCTTCCTGCTCATTTTTAACTCATGATATTTCCTTTATCAGCGTAGGCCTCAATGCGATCCAAAGTAGCCCTTCTCAGATTCCTCAAAGACAGTGTTAGAGGCCTCCTCCATGAAACATAAGTGTACCTCTGTGAGATCAATTCACACATCACCAAGAAATTTCTAAGAAAGCTTCTTTCTAGTTTTCTTCTGAGGATATTTCCTTTGTCACCGTGAGCTTCATTGCGCTAAGAAGAATCCCATCGTAGATTTCAAGGAAACTGTGAAAGCAAACTCATCACTGAAGAGAAACTTGTAATTCTGTGAGTTACATTCACATATCACAATGCAGTTTCTCAGAAGGCTTCTTTTCAGTTTCTGTCTGAGGATATTTCACTTTTCAACATAGCCCTCAACAAGCTCCCACATATCACTTTTCTGAATCCAAGAGAACAGTGTTAGCAAACTGTCCCAAGAAGGGAAAGGTGGAACTCTGTGTGATGAAGCCACACATCAGAAAGCAATCTCTCAAAAAGCTTCTCTCTAGTTCTCATCTGAGAGTAATTACTTTTTCACCATGGGCCCCATTTGGCTCCCAAATATCACTTTGCAGATTCCACGAAAAGAGTGTTAGCAAACTTGTTCCTGAGGAAGAAGTTGTAACTCTGAGAGATGAATTCACAGATCACAAATAAGTTTCTCAGAAAGCTTCTTTCTAGTTTTTAACTGATGATATTTCCTTTATCAGCGTAGGCCTTAATGCGATCAAAAGGAGCCCTTCTCAGATTCCTGAAAGACAGTGTTAGTGGCCTGCTCCATGAAACATAAGTGTAACTCTGTGAGTTGAATTCACACATCACCAGGAAGTTTCTAAGAAAGCTTCTTTCTAGTTTTCTTCGCAGGATATTTCCTTTGTCACCATGAGCTTCACTGCGCTAAGAAGAATCCCATTGCAGATTTCAAGGAAACTGTGATAGCAAACTCATCACTGAAGAGAAACTTGTAACTCTGTGAGTTACATTCACACATCACAATGCAGTTTCGCAGAAGGTTTCTTTCCAGTTTCTGTCTGAGGATATTTCCTTTTCACCATAGCCCTCAATGAGCTCCCAAATATCATTTTGCAGCATCCACGAGAACAGTGTTAGCAAACTGTTATAAAAAGGGAAGGGTAGAACTCTGTGTGATGAAGTCACACATGAGAAAGCAATCTCTCAGAAAGCTTCTCTCTAGTTATGATCTGAGGATATTTCCTTTTTCACCATGGGCCCCAATGGGCTCCCAAATCTCACTTTGCAGATTCCACGAAAAGAGTGTTAGCAAACTGCTTCCTGAGGACCAAGTTGTACTATGTGAGATGAATTCACAGATCACCAAGAAGTTTCTCAGAAAGTTTCTTTCAAATTTGTAACTGAGGATATTTCGTTTGGCCCCATTTTCTTCCAAGGGATCCGAAATATCAGTTCTCAGATTCCACACAAACCGGGCTAGGCAACGGCCCCACGAAATACAGATGTAACTCAGTGGGTGGAATTCACACATCACAAAACGGTTTCTAAGAAAGCTTCTTTAGTTAATAAGATGAAGTTGTTTGTGGTCTCGGAGCGCCCCCGTGTGTCCTATTGCAGATTCTGCGAAAACTCCACTATCAAGCTTCTCAGTGAAAACAATGATGGAACTCTGTGGGCTGAATTCACCCACAACAAAGAAGTTTCTGAGAAGGCTTCTCTGCAGGTTTGTCTGAGGATATTCTTTATTCACTGTGGGATTGAACGATATCCAAGACATCATTTCTGAGATTCCACAAAAGGAGTGCTAGCAAACTCCCCCAAGAAAGGGTGGTGTAACACTGTAAAATGAATTCACATATCACAAAGCAGTTCTCAGAAAGTTTCTTTCAAATTTGTAACTGAGGATATTTCGTTTGGCCCCATTTTCTTCCAAGGGATCCGAAATATCAGTTCTCAGATTCCACACAAACCGGGCTAGGCAACGGCCCCACGAAATACAGATGTAACTCAGTGGGTGGAATTCACACATCACAAAACGGTTTCTAAGAAAGCTTCTTTAGTTAATAAGATGAAGTTGTTTGTGGTCTCGGAGCGCCCCCGTGTGTCCTATTGCAGATTCTGCGAAAACTCCACTATCAAGCTTCTCAGTGAAAACAATGATGGAACTCTGTGGGCTGAATTCACCCACAACAAAGAAGTTTCTGAGAAGGCTTCTCTGCAGGTTTGTCTGAGGATATTTCTTTATTCACTGTGGGATTGAACGATATCCAAGACATCATTTCTGAGATTCCACAAAAGGAGTGCTAGCAAACTCCCCCAAGAAAGGGTGGTGTAACACTGTAAAATGAATTCACATATCACAAAGCAGTTTCTCAGAAAGTTTCATTCCGCTTTATCTTGGAGGATATTTCCCTTGTCCTTCTACTCATCAAACCCATCCGAAATATCACTTCTCAGAATGCACGGAAAGAGTCCTAGAAAACGGCTCCAACAAATAATGGTGTAACTCTGAGAGATGAAGTCACACATAAGAAAGCAATGCTTCAGAAATCTTCCTTCAGTGTTTGATCTCAGGATATTTGCTTCGTCACCTTCAGCTGCATAGCGCTAAGAAGTATTCCATTGCAGACTTGAAGAAAACTCTGTCAGCAAACTCATCACTGAAGAGAAACTTGTAACTCTGTGAGTTAATCCACACATCACAATGCAGTCTCTCAAAGGAATTCTTCTCAGTTTCTGTCTCAGGATATTTCCTTTTTCACCATAGCCCTCAATGAGCTCTGAAATATCACTTTGCAGAACACAAGAAAACAGAGTTAGCAAACTGTTCCCAGAAGGGAAGGGTGGAACTCTATCTGATGAAGACACACATCAGAAAGCAATCTCTCAGAAAGCTTCTCTCTAGTTAGTATCTGAGGATATTTCTTTTTTCACCATGGGCCCCTATGGGCTCCCAAATCTCACGTTGCAGATTCCACGAAAAGAGTGTTAGCAAACTGTTAACTGAGAACTAAACTGTAACTCTGTGAGAGGAATACACCGATCACAAAGAAGTTTCTCAGAAAGCTTCTCTCACGTTTTGAATTGATGATATTTCCTTTAACAGCTTAGGACTCCTTGCGATCCAAAGAAGTCCTTCTCAGGTTCCTCAAAAACAGTGGTAGTGGACTGCTGCATGAAACATAAGTGTAACTCTGTGAGATGAATTCACACATCACCCAGAAGTTTCTAAGAAAGCTTCTTTCTAGTTTTAATCTGAGGATATTTCCTTTGTCACCATAAGCTTCATTGCGTTCACAAGTATCCCATTGCAGATTTCCAGAAAACTGTGTTAACAAACTGAACACCGTAGAGAAACGTGCAACTCTGTGAGTTGCATTCACACATCGAAATGCAGTTTCTCAGAAGGCTTCTTTCCAGTTTGATCTGAGGATATTTCCTTTTTCACCATAGCCCTCAATGAGCTCCCAAATATCACTTTGCAGAACACAAGATAACAGAGTTAGCAAACTGTTCCCAGAACAGAAGGATGGAACTCTGTATGATGAAGACACACATCAGAAAGCAATCTATCAGAAAGCTTCTCTCTACTTAGTATCTAAGGATATTTCCTTTTTCACCATGGGCCCCTATGGGCTCCGCAATCACACTTTGCAGATTCCAAAAAGAGTGTTAGCAAACTGCTTCCTGAGAATTAAGCTGCAACTCTGTGAGAGGAATTCACAGATCACAAAGAAGTTTCTCAGAAAGCTTCTCTCACGTTTTGAACTGATGATATTTCCTTTATCAGCGTAGGCCTCAATGCGATCCAAAGAAGTCCGTCTCAGGTGCCTCAAAAACAGTGGCGATGGACTGCTGTATGAAACATAAGTGTAACTCTATGAGATGAATTCACACATAGCCCAGAAGTTTCTAAGAAACCTTCTTTCTAGTTTTCATCTGAGGATATTTCCTTTGTCACCATAAGCTTCATTGTGTTCCGAATAATCCCATTGCAGATTCCAGAAAACTGTGTTAGCAAACTGACCACTGAAGAGAAACGTGTAACACTGTGAGATGCATTCACACATTGAACTGAACTTTCTCAGAAGCCTTCTTTCAAATTTTGGTCTGAGGATATTTCCTTTTTCACCACAGCCCTCCATGAACTCCAAAATATCACTTTGCAGAACACAAGATAACAGTTAGCAAACTGTTCCCAGAAGGGAAGAGTGGAACTCTGTGTGATGAAGACACACATCAGAAAGCAATCTCTCAGAAAGTTTCTCTCTAGTTAGTATCTGAGGATATTTCCTTTTTCACCATGGGCCCATATGGGCTCCAAATTTCACTTTGGAGATTCCACGAAAAGAGTGCTAGAAAACTGCTTCCTGAGAACTAAGCTGTAACTCTGTGAGAGGAATTCACAGATCACAAAGAAGTTTCTCAGAAAGCCTCTCTCACGTTTTGAACTGATGATATTTCCTTTATCAGTGTAGGCCTCAATGCGATCCAAAGAAGTCCTTCTCAGGTTCCTCAAAAACAGTGGCAATGGACTGCTGCATGAAACATAAGTGTAACTCTGTGAGATGAATTCACACATCACCCAGAAGTTTCTAAGAATGCTTCTTTGTAGTTTTCATCGGAGGATATTTCCTTTGTCACAGTAAGCTTTATTGCGTTCCGAAATATCCCAACGCAGATTTCCAGAAAACTGTGTTAACAAACTGAACACTGAAGACAAACGTGTAACTCTGTTAGTTGCATTCACACATCGAAATACAGTTTCTCAGAAGGCTTCTTTCCACTTTGGATCTGAGGATATTTCCTTTGTCACCATAGCCCTCAATGAGCTCCCAAATATCACTTTGCAGAACACAAGATAATATAGTTAGGAAACTGTTCCCAGAAGGGAAGGGTGGAACTCTGTGTGATGAAGACACACATCAGAAAGCAATCTCTCAGAAAGCTTCTTTCTAGTTATTATCTGAGGATATTTCTTTTTTCACCATGGGCCCCTAGGGGGTCCGAAATCTCACTTTGCAGATTCCACGAAAAGAGGGTTACCAAACTGCTTCCTCAGAAATAAGCTGCAGCTCTGTGAAAGGAATTCTTAGATCACAAAGAAGTTTCTCAGAAAGCTTCTCTTACGTTTTGAACTGATGATATTTTCTTTATCAGCGTATTCCTCAATGTCATCCAAAGAAGTCCTTCAAAGGTTCCTCAAAAACAGTGGTAATGGACTGCTGCAGGAGACATTAGTGTAACTCTGTGAGATGAATTCACACAGCACCCAGAGGTTTCTAAGAAAGCTTCCTTCTAGTTTTCATCTGAGGATATTTCCTTTGCCACCGTAAGCTACATTGCGTTCAGAAGTATCCCATTGCAGATTTCCAGAAAACTCTGTTAGCAAACTGAACAATGAAGAGAAACGTGTACCTCTGTGAGTTGCATTCAAACATCGAAATGCAGTTTCTCAGAAGGCTTCTTTCCAGTTTTGATCTGAGGATATTTCCTTTTTCACCATAGCCCTCAATGAGCTCCCAATTATTACTTTGCACACAGAGGATAACAGTTAGCAAACTGTACCCAGAAGGGAAGGGTGGAACTCTGTGTGATGAAGACACACATCAGAAAGCAATCTCAGATAGCTTCTCTCTAGTTATTATCTGAGGATATTTACTTTTTGACCATGGGCCCCTAGGGGCTCCCAAATCTCACTTTGCAGATTGCACGAAAACAGTGTTAGCAAACTACTTCCTGAGAAATAAGCTGCAACTCTGTGAGAGGAATTCACAGATCACAAAGAAGTTTCTCAAAAACCCTCTCTCACGTTTTGAAACGATGATATTTCCTTTATCAGCATAGGCCTCAATGCGATCCAAAGAAGTCCTTCTCAGGTTCCTCAAAAACAGTGGCAATGGACTGCTGCATGTAACATAAGTGTAACTCTGTCAGATGAATTCACACATCACTGAGAAGTTTCTAAGAAAGCTTCTTTCTAGTTTTCATCTCAGGATATTTCCTTTGTCACCGTAAGCTTCATTGCGTTCTAAAGTATCCCATTGCAGATTTCCAGAAAACTGTGTTAGCAAACTGAACACTGAAGAGAAACGTGTAACTCTGTGAGGTGCATTCACACATCAAAATGGAGTTTCCCAGAAGGCCTCTTTCCAGTATTGATCTGAGGATATTTCCTTTTACACCAGAGCCCTCCATGAACTCCAAAATATCACTTTGCAGAACACAAGATAACAGAGTTAGCAAACTGTTCCCAGAAGGGAAGGGTGGAACTTTGTGTGAAGAAGACACACTTCAGAAAGCAATCTCAAAGAAAGCTTCTCTCTAGTTATTATCTGAGGATATTTCATTTTCACCATGGGCCCCTAGGGGCTCCCAAACTCACTTTGCAGATTCCACGAAAAGAGGGTTAGCAAACTGTTACCTGAGAAATAAACTGCATCTCTGTGAGAGGAATTCACAGATCACAAAGAAATTTCTCAGAAAGCTTCTCTCTCGTTTTGAACTGATGATATTTCCTTTATCAGCGTATTCCTCAATGCGATCCAAAGAAGTCCTTCTCTGGTTTCTCAAAAACAGTGGCAATGGACTGCTGCATGAAACATAAGTGTAACTCTGTGAGATGAATTCACACATCACCAAGAAGTTTCTAAGAAAGCTTCTTTCTAGTTTTCATCGCAGGATATTTCCTTTGTCAACGTGAGCTTCATTGCGTTCAGAAGTATCCCATTGCAGATTTCCAAAAAACTGTGTTAGCAAACTGAACACTGAAGAGAAACGTGTAACTCTGTGAGTTGCATTCATATATCGAAATGCAGTTTCTAAGAAGGCTTCTTTCCACTTTTGATCTGAGGATATTTCCTTTTTCACCATAGCCCTCAATGAGCTCCCAAATATCACTTTGCAGAACACAAGATCAGAGAGTTAGGAAACTGTTCAGAGAAGGGAAGGGTGGAACTCTCTGTGATGAAGACACACATCAGAAAGCAATCTCTCAGAAAGCTTGTCTCTTGTTCTTATCTGAGGATATTTCCTTTTTCACCATGGACCCCTATTGGCTCCCAAATCTCACTGTGCAGATTCCACGAAAAGAGTGTTAGCAAACTGCTTCCTGAGAACTAAGCTGTAACTCAGTGATAGGAATTCAGAGATCACAAAGAAGTTTATCAGAAAGCTTCTCTCCCGTTTTGAACTGATTATATTTCCTTTATGAGCGTAGGTGTCAATGCGATACAAAGAAGTCTTTCTCAAGTACTTCCAAAAGAGTGGTAAAGGACTGCTGCAGGAAACATAAGTGTAACCCTGTGAGATGAATTCACACATCACCCAGAAGTTTCTATGAAAGCTTCTTTCTAGTTTTCATCTCAGGATATTTCCTTTGTCTCCATAAGCTTCATTGCATTCAGAAGTATCCCATTGCAGATTTCCAGAAAACTGTGTTAGCAAACTGAACACGGAAGGGAAACGTGTAACTCTGTGAGTTGTATTCACACATCGAAATGCAGTTTCTAAGAAGGCTTCTTTCCCGTTTTGATCTGAGGATATTTCCTTTCTCACCATAGCCCTCAATGAGCTCCCAGATATCCCTTTGCAGAACACAAGATAACAGAGTTATCAAACTGTTCCCAGAAGGGAAGGGTGGAACTCTGTGTGATGAAGACACACATCAGAAAGCAATCTCGCAGAAAGCTTCTCTCTAGTTATTATCTGAGGATATTTCCTTTTTCACCATGGCCCCTATGGGCTCCCACATCTCACTTTGCAGATTCCACGAAAAGAGTGTTAGGAAACTGCTTCCTCAGAACTAAGCTGTAACTCTGTGCTAGGAATTCTTAGATCACAATGAAGTTTCTCAGAAAGCTTCTCTCACGTTTTGAACTGATGATATTTCCTTTATCAGCGTCGGCCTCAATGCAATCCAAAGAATTCCTTCTCAGGTTCCTCAAAAAGAGTGGTAATGGACTGCTGCATGAAACATAAGTGTGACTCTGGGAGATGAATTCACACATCACCCAGAAGTTTCTAAGAAAGCTTCTTTCTAGTTTTCATCTGAGGATATTTCCTTTGTCACCATAAGCTTCATTGCGTTCAGAAGTATCCCATTGCAGATTTCCAGAAAACTGTGTTAGCAAACTGAACACTGAAGAGAAACGTGGAACTCTGTGAGTTGTATTCACACATCAAAATGCAGTTTCTCAGAAGGCTTCTTTCTAGTGTTGATCTGAGGATATTTCCTTTTTCTCCATAGCCCTCAATGAGCTCTGAAATATCACTTTGCTGAAACCACGAGAACAGTGTTAGCAAACTGTTCCCAGAAGGGAAGGGTGGAACTCTGTGTGATGAAGACACACATCAGAAACCAATCCCTCAGAAAGCTTTTCTCTAGTTCTTATCCGAGGATAGTTATTTTTTCACCATGGGCCTCTATGGACTCCGAAATCTCACTTTGCAGATTCCACGAAAAGAGTGTTAGCAAACTACATCCTGAGAACTAAGCTGTAACTCTGTGAGAGGAATTCATAGATCACAAAGAAGTTTCTCAGAAAGCTTCTCTCACGTTTTGAACTGATGATATTTCCATTATCAGCGTTGGCCTCAATGCGATCCAAAGAAGTCCTTCTCAGTTCCTCAAAAACAGTGGTAATGGACTGCTGCATGAAACATAAGTGTAACTCTGTGAGATGAATTCACACATCACCCAGAAGTTTCTAAGAAAGCTTCTTTCTAGTTTTCATCTCAGGATATTTCCTTTGTCACTGTAAGCTTCATTGCGTTCAGAAGTATCCCATTGCAGATTTCCAGAAAACTGTGTTAGCAAACTGAACACTGAACAGAAACGTGTAACTCTGTGAGTTGCATTCACACATCGAAATGCAGTTTCTCAGAAGGCTTCTTTCCACTTTTGATCTCAGGATATTTCCTTTTTCACCATACCCCTCAATGAGCTCCCAAATATCACTTTGCAGAACACAAGATCACAGAGTTAGCAAACTGTTCCCAGAAGGGAAGGGTGGAATTCTGTGTGATGAAGACACACATCAGAAAGCAATCTCTCAGAAAGCTTCTCTCTAGTTCTTATCTGAGGATAGTTCCTTTTTCACCATGGGCCCATATGGGCTCTAAAATCTCTCTTTGCAGATTGCACGAAAAGAGTGTTAGCAAACTGCTTCCTGAGAATTAAGCTGTAACTGTGTGAGAGGAATTCACAGATCACAAAGAAGTTTCTCAGAACGCTTCTCTCACGTTTTGAACTGATGATATTTCCTTTATCAGCATAGGCCTCAATGCGATCCAAAGAAGTCCTTATCAGGTTCCTCAAAAACAGTGCTAATCGACTGCTTCAGGAAACATAAGTGTAACTCTGTGAGATGAATTAACACATCACCCAGAAATTTCTAAGAAAGCTTAATTCTAGTTTTCATCTGAGGATATTTCCTTTGTCACCGTAAGCTTCATTGCGTTCAGAAGTATCCCATTGCAGATTTCCAGAAAACTGTGTTAGCAAACTGAACACTGAAGAGAAACGTGTATCTCTGTGCGTTGAATTCACACATCGAAATGCAGTTTCTCAGAAGGCTTCTTTCCAGTTTTGATCTGAGGATATTTCCTTCTTCACCATAGACTTCAATAAGCGCCCAAATATCACTTTGCAGAACACAAGAAAACAGAGTTAGCAAACTGTTCCCAGAAGGGAAGGGTGGAATTCTGTGTGACGAAGACAGACATCAGAAAGCAATCTCTCAGAAAGCTTCTCTCTAGTTATTATCTGAGGAGATTTCCTTTTTCCCCATGGGCCCCTAGGGGCTCCCAAATCTCACATAGCAGATCCCACGAAAAGAGTGTTAACAAACTGCCTCCTGGGAACTAAGGTGTAACACTGTGAGAGGAATTCACAGATCACAAAGAAGTTCCTCAGAAAGCTGATCTCACATTTTGAACTGATGATATTTCCTTTATCAGCGTGGGCCACAATGCGATCCAAAGAAGTCCTTCTCAGGTTCCTCAAAAACACTGGTAATGGACTGCTGCATGAAACATAAGTGTAACTCTGTGAGATGAATTCACACATCCCCCAGAAGTTTCCATGAAAGCTTCTTTCTAGTTTTCATCTGAGGATACTTCCTTTGTCACAGTAAGCTTCATTGAGTTCAGAAATGTCCCATTGCAGATTTCCAGAAAACTGTGTTAGCAAACTGAACACTGAAGAGAAACGTGTAACTCTGTGAGTTGCATTCACACATTCGAAATGCAGTTTCTTAGAAGGCTTCTTTCCCGTTTTGATCTGAGGATATTTCCTTTTTCACCATAGCCCTCAATGAGCTCCCAAATATCACTTTGCAGAACACAAGATAACAGAGTTAGCAAACTGTTCCCAAAAGGGAAGGGTGGATCTCTGTGTGATGGAGACACACATCAGAAAGCAATCTCTCAGAAAGCTTCTCTATAGTTATCATCTGAGGATATTTCCTTTTTCACTGTGGGCCCTTCTGGGCTCCCAAATCTCACTTTGCAGATTCCACGAAAAAAGTGTTAGCAAACTGATTCCTGAGAACTAAGCTGTAACTCTGTGAGAGGAATTCACAGATTACAAAGAAGTTTCTCAGAAAGCTTCTCTCACGTTTTGAACTGATGATATTTCCTTTATCAGCGTCGGCCTCAATGCGATCCAAAGGAGTCTTTCTGAGGTTCCTCAAAAACAGTAGTAATGGACTGCTGCATGAAACATAAGTGTAACTCTGTGACATGAATTCACACATCACCCAGAAGCTTCTAAGAAAGCTTCTTTCTAGTTTTCATCTGAGGATATTTCCTTTGTCACCGTAAGCTTCATTGCGTTCAGAAGTATCCCATTGCAGATTTCCAGAAAACTGTGTTAGCAAACTGAACACTGAAGAGAAACGCGGAACTCTGTGAGTTGCATTCACACATGGAAATGCAGTTTCTCAGAAGGCTTCTTTCCGGTTTTGATCTGAGGATATTGGCTTTTTCACCATAACCCTCAATGAGCTCCCAAATATCACTTTGCAGAACACAACATAAAAGAGGTAGAAAACTGTTCCCAGAAGGAAAGGGTGGAACTCTGTGTGATGAAGACACATATCAGAAAGCAATCTCTCAGAAAGCTTCTCTCTAGTTCTTATCTGAGGATATTTCCTTTTTCATCATGAGACCCTAGGGGCTCCAAAATCTCACTTTGCAGATTCCACGAAAAGAGTGTTAGCAAACTGCTTCCTGAGAACGAAACTGTAACTCTGTGAGAGGAATTCACGGATCACAAAGAAGTTTCTCAGAAAGCTTCTCTCACGTTTTGAACTGATGGTATTTTCTTTATCAGCGTAGGCCTCAATGCGATCCAAAGAAATCCTTCTCAGGTTCCTCAAAAACAGTGGCAATGGACTGCTGCATGAAACATAAGTGTAACTCTATGAGATGAATTCACATATCACCCAGAAGTTTCTACGAAAGCTTCTTTCTAGTTTTCATCTGAGGATATTTCCTTTGTAACAATAAGCTTCATTGCGTTCAGAAGTGTCCCATTGCAGATTTCCAGAAAACTGTGTTAGCAAACTGAACACTGAAGAGAAACGTGTAATTCTGTGAGTTGCATTCACACATCGAAATACAGTTTCTCAGAAGGTTTCTTTCCCGTTTTGATCTGAGGATATTTCCTTTTTCACCATAGCCCTCAATGAGCTCCCAAATATCACTTTGCAGAACACAAGAAAACAGAGTTAGCAAACTGTTCCCAGAAGGGAAGGGTGGAACTCGATGAGATGAAGACACATATCAGAGAGCAATCTCTCAGAAAGCTTCTCACTAGTTATTATGTGAGGATATTTCCTTTTTCACCATGGGCCCCTATGGGCTCCCAAATCTCAATTTGCAGATTCCACGAAAAGAGTGTTAGCAAACTGCTTCCTGAGAACTAAGCTGTAACTCTGTGAGAGGAATTCACAGATCACAAAGAAGTTTCTCAGAAAGCTTCTCTCACGTTTTGAACTGATGATATTTTCTTTATCAGCGTAGGCCTCAATGCGATCCAAAGAAGTCCTTCTCAGTTTCCTCAAAAACAGTGGTAATGGACTGCTGCCTGAAACATAAGCGTAACTCTGTGAGATGAATTCACTCATCAACCAGAAGTTTCTATGAAAGTTTCTTTCTAGTTTTAATCTGAGGATATTTCCTTTTTCACCGAAAGCTTCATTGCGTTCAGAAGTAACGCATTGCAGATTTCCAGAAAAGTGTGTTAGCAAACTGAACACTGAAGAGAAACGTGTAACTCTGTGAGTTGCATTCACACATCGAAATGCAGTTTCTCAGAAGGCTTCTTCCAGTTTTGATCTGAGGATACTTCATTTTTCACTGTAGCCCTCAATGAGCTCCCAAATGTCGCATTGCAGAACACAAGATAACAGAGTTAGCAAACTGTTCCCAGAAGGGAAGGGTGGAATTCGGTGTGATGAAGACATACATCAGAAAGCAATCTCTCAGAAAGCTTCTCTCTAGTTCTTATCTGAGGATAATTCCTTTTTCACCATGAGCCCCTAAGGGCTCCAAAATCTGAATTTGCAGATTCCACGAAAAAAGTGTTAGCAAACTGCTTCCTGAGAACTAAGCTGTAACTCTGTGAGAGGAATTCACGGATAACAAAGAAGTTTCTCAGAAAGCTTCTCTCACGTTTTGAACTGATGATATTTCCTTTATCAGCATAGGCCTCAATGCGATCCAAAGAAGTCCTTCTCAGGTTCCTCAAACACAGTGACAATGCACTGCTGCATGAAACATAAGTGTAATTCTGTGAGATGAATTCACACATCACCCAGAAGTTTCTAGGAAAGCTTCTTTCTAGTTTTCATCTGAGGATATTTCCTTTGTCACAGTAAGCTTCGTTGAGTTCAGAAGTGTCCCATTGCAGATTTCCAGAAAACTGTGTTAGCAAACTGAACACTGAAGAAAAACGTGTAACTCTGTGAGTTGCATTCACACATCAAAATGCAGTTTCTCGGAAGGCTCCTTCCCAGTTTTGATCTGAGGATATTTCCTTTTTCACCATAGCCCTCAAAGAGATGAGAAATATCACTTTGCAGAACACAAGAAAACAGAGTTAGCAACCTGTTCGCAGAAGAGAAGGGTGGAATTCTGTGTGATGAAGACACACATCAGAAAGCAATCTCTCAGAAAGTTTCTCTCTAGTTATTATCTGAGGATATTTTCTTTTTCACCATGGGCCCCTAGGGGTTGCCAAATCTCACTTTGCAGATTCCACGAAAAGAGTGTTAGCAAGCTGCTTCTTGAGAACTAAGCTGTAACTCTTTGAGAGGAATTCACAGATCACAAAGAAGTTTCTCAGAAAGCTTCTCTCACGTTTTGAACTGATGATATTTCCTTTACCAGCGTAGGCCTCAATGCGATCCAAAGAAGTCCTTCTCAGGTTCCTCAAAAACAGTGGCAATGGACAGCTGCATGAAACATAAGTGGAACTCTGTGAGATGAATTCAAACATCACCCAGAAGTTTCTAAGAAAGCTTCTTTGTAGTTTTCATGTGAGGATATTTCCTTTGTCTCCGTAAGCTTCATTGCGTTCAGAAGTATCCCATTGCAGATTTCCAGAAAACTGTGTTAGCAAACTGAACACTGAAGAGAAACGTGGAACTCTGTGAGTTGCATTCACACATCGAAATGCAGTTTCTCAGAAGGCTTCTTTCCAGTTTTGATCTGAGGGTATTTCCTTTTTCATCATAGCCCTAAATGTGCTCCCAAATATCACTTTGCAAAACACAAGATAACAGAGTTAGCAAACTGTTCCCAGAAGAAAAGGGTGGAACTCTGTGTGATGAACACACACATCAGAAAGCAATCTCTCAGAAAGCTTCTCTCTAGTTATTATCTGAGGAGATTTCCTTTTTCACCATGGGCCCCTAGGGGTTGCCAAATCTCACTTTGCAGATTCCACGAAAAGAGTGTTAACAAACTGCTTCCTGACAACTAAGCTGTAACTCTGTGAGAGGAATTCACCGAACACAAAGAAGTTTCTCAGAAAGCTTCTCTCACCTTTTGAACTGATGACATTTCCTTTATCAACATAGGCCTCAATGCGATCCAAAGAAGTCCTTCTCAGGTTCCTCAAAAACAGTGGTAATCGACTGCTGCATGAAATATAAGTGTAAATCTGTCAGATGAATTCACACATCACTCAAAGTTTCTACGAAAGCTTCTTTCTAGTTTTCATCTGAGGATATTTGCTTTGTCACCGTAAGCTTCATTGCGTTCAGAAGTATCCCATTGCAGATTTCCAGAAAACTGTGTTAGCGAACTGAACAGTGAAGAGAAACGTGTAACTCTGTGAGTTGCATTCACACATCGAAATGCAGTTTCTCAGAAGGCTTCTTTCCACTTTTGATCTGAGGATATTGCCTTTTCCACCATAGCCCTCAATGGGCTCCCAAATATTCTCTTGACGAATGAGGCAAGATGGTGCATTTCCGGGTTTTTCATCACCGACTTTTCCCCATGTGCGCGAGGATGCATCTGGTGCCCGGGAGGTTGCAGACATCACAAAGCCGTTTCTCAGAAAGCTTCTTTGTTTTTTAAGATGAGGTTATTTGTGGTCTCGGAGCGCCACCGTGTGTCCTATTGCAGATTCTGCGAAAACTCGGTTAGCAAGCTTCTCAGTGAAAAGAGTGATGGAACTCTGTGGGTTGAATTCACCCACAGCAAAGAAGTTTCTGAGAAGGCTTCGCTGCAGGTTGGTCTGAGGTTAATTCCTTATTCACCTTGGGATTCAATGATATCCAAGACATCACTTATGAAATTCCACAAAATGAGTGCTAGGAGACTGCCCCATTCAAACGGGGTATAACACTGTGAAATGAATTCGACCATCACAAAGGAGTGTCTCAGAAAACTTCATTCTGGGCCGGGCGTGGTGGCTCAAGGATGTAATCCCAGCACTTTGGGAGGCCGAGACGGGCGGATCACGAGGTCAGGAGATTGAGACCATCCTGGCTAACACGGTGAAACCCCGTCTCTACTAAAAATACAAAAACTAGCCGGGCGAGGTGGCGGGCGCCTGTAGTCCCAGCTACTCAGGAGGCTGAGGCAGGAGAATGGCGTAAACCTGGGAGACGGAGCTTGCAGTGAGCTGAGATCCGGCCACTGCACTCCAGTCCGGGCGACAGAGCGAGACTCCGCCTCAAAAAAAAAAAAAAAAAAAAGACACCTTCATTCTGGTTTTCCTCGAAGGATATTACCTTTGCCTTCTACACTTCAAACCCATCCGAAATATCTGTTCTCAGAATCCAGGGAAACAGTCCTAGGAAACGGGGACAAGAAAAAGTGGTGTAACTCTCAGAGATGAAGTCACAAATAAGAAAGCAATTTCTCTGAAAGCTTCTTTCCCTCTCTGATCTGAGACTATTACCCTTGTCACCGTCAGCTGCATAGCGTAGAAAAGTATTCCATTGCAGAGTTCAAGAAAACTCTGGTAGCAAACTGATAATTGAAGAGAAACGGGGAACTCTGTGAGTTCCATTCACACATCGCAATGCAGTTTCTCAGAAGGCTTCATTCCAGTTTCTGTCTGAGGATACTTCCTCTTTCACCATAGCCATCAATGAGCTCCGAAATATCACTTTGCAGAATCCACGACAACAGTGTTAGCAACCTGTTCCAAGAAGGGAAGGGTGGAACTCTGCCTGATGAAGTCACACATCAGAAAGCAATCTCTCAGAGAGCTTCTCTCTAGTAATTCTCTGAGGATATCTCCTTTTCACCCTGGGCCCCAATGGGCTCCCAAATCTCACTTTGCAGATTCCATGAAAAGAGTGTTAGCAAACTGCTTCCTGAGGACTATGCTGTAACTCTGTGAGATGAACTCACAGATGACAAAGAGGTTTCTCAGAAAGCTTCTTTCTCCTTTTGAACTCATGATATTTCCTTTATCAGCGTAGGCCTCAATGCGATCCAAAGTAGCACTTCCCAGGTTCCTCGAAGACAGTGATAATGGACTGCTGCATGAAACATAAGTGTAACTCTGTGAGATGAATTCACACATCACCAAGAAGTTTCTAAGAAAGCTTCTTTCTAGTTTTCATCTCAGGATATTTCCTTTGTCACCGTAAGCTTCATTGCGTTCAGAAGTATCCCAGTGCAGATTTCCAGAAACCTGTGTTAGCAAACTGAACACTGAAGAGAAACGTGTCAGTCTGTGAGTTGCATTCACACAGCGAAATGCAGTTTCTCAGAAGGCTTCTTTCCAGTTTTGATGTCGGCAGATTTCCTTTTTCACCATAGCCCTCAATGAGCTCCCAAATATCACTTGGCAGAACACAAGAGAACAGAGTTAGCAAACTGTTCCAAGAAGGGAAGGGAGGAACTCTGTGTGATGTACTCACACATCAGAAAGCAATCTCTCAGTAAGCTTCTCTCTAGTTATTATCTGAGGATATATCCTTTTTCACCATGGGCCCCTATGGGCTCCCAAATCTCACTTTGCAGATTCCACGAAAAGAGTGTTAGCAAACTGCTTCCTGAGAACTAAGCTGTAACTCTGTGAGAGGAATTCACAGATCACAAAGAAGTTTCTCAGAAAGCTTCTTTCTCGTTTTAAACGGAGGATATTTTCTTTGGCCCCTAGTCTTCCAAGGGAACCCAAATACCAGTTCTCTGATTCCACACAAACAGGGCTAGCCCACGGACCCACGAAATCTAGCTGTAACTCAGTGGTTTGAATTCACACATCACAAAGCCGTTTCTCAGAAAGCGTCTTTGTTTTTTAAGATGAGGTTATTTGTGGTCTCGGAGCGCCACCGTGTGTCCTATTGCAGATTCTGCGAAAACTCGGTTAGCAAGCTTCTCAGTGAAAAGAGTGATGGAACTCTGTGGGTTGAATTCACCCACAGCAAAGAAGTTTCTGAGAAGGCTTCGCTGCAGGTTGGTCTGAGGTTAATTCCTTATTCACCTTGGATTTCAATGATATCCAAGACATCACTTATGAAATTCCACAAAATGAGTGCTAGGAGACTGCCCCATTCAAACGGGGTATAACACTGTGAAATGAATCCACCATCACAAAGGAGTGTCTCAGAAAACTTCATTCTGGTTTTTCTCGAAGGATATTACCTTTGCCTTGTACACTTCAAACCCATCCGAAATATCTGTTCTCAGAATCCAGGGAAACAGTCCTAGGAAACGGGGACAAGAAAGAGTGGTGTAACTCTGAGAGATGAATTCACAAATAAGAAAGCAATTTCTCTGAAAGCTTCTTTCCCTTTCTGATCTGAGGCTATTACCCTTGTCACCGTCAGCTGCATAGCGTAGAAAAGTATTCCATTGCAGAGTTCAAGAAAACTCTGGTAGCAAACTGATACTTGAAGAGAAACGGGGAACTCTGTGAGTTCCATTCACACATGGCAATGCAGTTTCTCAGAAGGCTTCATTCCAGTTTCTGTCTGAGGATACTTCCTCTTTCACCATAGCCATCAATGAGCTCCGAAATATCACTTTGCAGAATCCACGACAACAGTGTTAGCAACCTGTTCCAAGAAGGGAACGGTGGAACTGTGCCTGATGAATCACACATCAGAAAGCAATCTCTCAGAGAGCTTCTCTCTAGTAATTCT